>NC_135414.1:12446292-12681292 GCF_051991245.1 Festucalex cinctus
AGCGGGCGTCACGCTACCATAGCCGCCCACGGTGCACCTTGGTGAGCCACACTTGATGTGTGCAGAGATGGATGGCGCTGAAGTAAGTCCAAAATGCACACACCTCGGCAGTTGGCTATTGTCCTGGGACAAGCAGGATGTATGGCCGCCTCTACAGCGGCTGTGAAAGCTTGCGCATTGCTTGGAAGGAACCGAGAACTTGAATTTAGACAAATTTGGTTAAACTTCAGAAAATTACTAAAACGAGGACTTTTTGAAGATATAATTTCCTAGGTGTTTTGGTTTTCTGCCTAGTACCCTCATTTTTTGTTTCGGCCAAGATTTTTTTTATTTCAGCGCATCCCTATTTTCCATATTAACTCAATGCATTTTGTAGTTATGTATGTAGAACAATAGTGAACTAGTTCTTAGAACAAGTGCATTAGCAGTAGAAACATAATCCTCTCCATATCCCACAGCTCTGGGAGTTCAACAATGGCAGAGGGCGCACTGTGTTTGACCCCAAAGTCCAGAGTAAGTCGTGACCTCCCTTGGGCCCTAAACTCAGTACATTAAAGCCTAAGAATATATCATATATATATATATATATATATATATATTTTAAAAAAAAAACTTGAACTTCTGAAGAACACTTTTTTTTTTTTGCCTGGGCATATCCTCATGTCTGATACTATTGGAAAAATTGCACTTCCTGCAAAACCTATCATGGCATTCTTGCTCACGCAACACTTTGCGGGATCTCTGTGTCAAAAGAGGATAGGGTTCTATGAAACTTCTACGGTAGGGCTGTCATTAAGGAATCATTTTGAATCAGTTATCCTTTTAATCCTTTTATTATTTCATCGATTACATCTTTTTATACTTTTGAAACCTATGAAATCAGGTTGCACTGCAATTTTTATCTCATTCAAATTTGCAGGCCTGTTTACTACATTCTTCCCTCTACAGTGTCAAATTTAAAGGACGTTTACTTTTTCACCACGTGTGGATGTTGTTGTTTTTTCTTTCTATAAGTTATTGACCATCTGAAATTTAATATGGCTCGCCCTCTTTGACTATGCAATGTCAATGGTTGTTTTTTTTTTTGTAAAGGTATTACTGTACATACACTATTACCTATTATGAGGTATGATGATTTCCTGCCATTTTTAATTTTGTTGTACATAGTGATTACAGCACTGAAGCTTGCGCTGCTGAGAAAAAAAAAATCATGAATCAAATTCACACTATCTTCCAGAAAAATCTCAATTAGATGTTTTTCTAAAATTGTTCAGCCTTAGTGCTTATGTAGGACTGTATTACATTTTGTTCCCTTCAATGAAGATGAAATTCTGGCTCTAAGCGTCACTGTCTCTTAGCTAATAAATAATCCATCATCATAATATCAAAAGTTTGCCTTGCAAACATACTGTTATAGCAAATGAATCTTAAGATCTCAGACCATAAAAATCTCACAGATGATCACTATTTGCCCTACTAGCCTGCGGTAGGTAGTTGGAGAGGGAATGTTTATAAGCTTTCACTCCATCTGGCAGTGCCGTACATCACAATGACTGAGCTGAAACTGAAAATGAACAACAATACATACATGTTATATAGTGCAATAAATTAAACAATTTCCTTAAAACAGCAACTGTTGTGCTGCACCTATATGGCGTTAGATTTGTGCCACAATTCCGTGCGTAACAAAATGTGTTTCGTACGTACAAAATGTGTTTCGTACGTACCAAAAATGTGTTTCGTACGTACAAAATGTGTTTCGTACGTACCAAAAATGTGTTTCGTACGTACAAAATGTGTTTCGTGCGTACAAAACAGTCCTCGCGCACGCTTGCTACGTCTCTCCTCAACACGTACGAAACTTTGATTTACGCTTGCGATGCAAGGGTCGAGGCGTAATATTTGTGCCACAATTCTTAACCAATCAGGAATCGGACAGGAGAGCAAATCCTGATTGGCTGTTTAATATCCAATCAGGCAGAACTTTGACAATGTGTCATCACGCCGCGTTGCATCATGGGCGTTTCTTCGATTTTTTTTTTTTTTTTTTAACAAGCACTCGGTCCTTTCCTGTTTGAATTTTTGTCTGTATTTCTGCTGACTTTTATTTACTTAATAGAAGTTTTGTTATGTTACGGGATGAATCAGCTCCTAACTGCTTTCCTGCTTAGCGGAAGAAGGAGGGAAAACAAGTTTTAGTGCTCATGGTGATGTTGGATGACGGCATAAAATAGAAGAAAAAAAAAGAGAAGAGGCTAACCTGCTACTTACTTTTTCATTATGGTAAGTTACAAAATACTGTATTGTATTTAAATCAGTAAATCCTCTAGTTTTGTCCTCTTTTGATCGTGCTACTATCATTACAATCTTAAACAATGCACGCCCTCATGAGTGGCGTTGTATAAGAAGTAGAAAAGAAAATGTTAGACCATCCATTTTTCTTTAGTAATTAGTGCCTGGTACCACTAAAGGTATATCGTGAATAATAGAAAACATTGAATACATAAGAGCACTGTGTTTGGCAGTCCAATGGCATAGTTATTGACGTAAGAATTTAATTAATTTTGGTCACAAGACAACCATACACCATGACTAGCAGCTGTTGAAATAAACATGTTTGCCAAAAATAATTGTTTTACTAACGTGAGAAACATGGTTGATCTTGTCATTTTTCCATAACAACAGACAATTAAAAATCTGAGCGCTAACCTTGGGTTTTGTTTTTATTACCAGGCAACAAAGATGACAAAGGACACAGAATGCACCTGATGACACCACAACAGAAGTGTCAAAAACACCACGAGAAGCAGAAGATGAAGAAGTGGAGTGGAAAAAATATTGATATCGCGCTATTGGCCCATGCAATATGCATATAACAGACATGCAATAAGACATGCTTTTATCTGAATTTGACCAGTCAGCCACTTGCTAAAATGTGCACCACCATCCACTAGTTGAACATTATTGAAGTCATAACAATTAAATAACTCTGAATACATTTTACTGCATGAGAAATATAATTTGTTCATTAGATAATAAAATCATCATCAGTCATTTCTTTAGATCCATATTAAATATTGCATTATCTATTGCTATATTCAGCAAAATCGCATATTGCGTGATTTTCCAATTTTGTGCAGCCCTAATTCCTGACGTTTTTGAGCCAGCTGATGAGACCAATTTGACTTAGTCATTAAAATGTCTGTAGGAAGAGTCAGAACGTGAAGCTTGAGCTTGACAGCAGAGAAATCAAGAGCTCCTGAAGAATGAAAACATTAACATTGGACTATCATAATTTGAAGTTCGAATAGTTGTAATGGCCTGTTTTGCAGCATACCAAATCAAACATTTTTAAAATATTTTTTCTCCTGTAAGTTGTCGACACTTTTACTGAACTTATTTAAATGTGTCTTGCAAACAGTATCATTGACAATTAGAAAAATAAAAAGTGTCACACACACTGTATTCGGAACAACCTGTAAACAATAACCAAAATACTATTGCAGGTACAGTGCCAATGCAGTACATGACACATTTATGGTTTCAAGATTAAAGTGCGGAAGTGCACACACTGCACATTTGCCCATCATTGACCAAGAAGACCTCAGAGTACTGTACTCACGATGATGTATTGAGAATGCAAGACCCAAGAGGTTGCACAGATGAAAATATATTACACATTGTATTTGTAATTGACACTTAATGATGCATTATCGATCAACAAACAGCAAACTGTACATTTTGTTTTTAAATCAAATGAATCGTCCTCAGTTACAGTGCATCTTTGCAGTTTTTATTTCAAGTTTTACACACAGTAGGCATGGTAGACTGCTATTGTGGAGCCATCCATCTCAGCTGTACTCTCTATCCTTAGACATCTTATTGATGACTGTGACCCGGATATAGAAACGATGCGCAATCTGGATTGGTTTACCTGGTAAATTGGAAACAAACAAAAGCTCAAGGTTATTAATTGTAAAACGTGAAACAATCATATCCATCCATCTTCATGTAGTTATGGGAAAACAATGTGACCATCCATGTTTCTAAAGTTTCTTGTTCATGTTAAATGTCTAGTACAACTAAGGGTAACCACTTCATAACCTCTGCAGCTATAATGTGATGCTCTTTTGAGGGAGAACAGTCAGAAGACCTTTGCAATAATCAAGTCTACTGGAAATAAAAGCATGAGTCAGGTTCTTCTGGTATGGAGCATGCAACCCTTCGGTCGAAGTCTTTTAGGTGGTAAAAGGCTGCTTTAGTGATTTGTTTGAGATGGCATTTATGTGCACAAGTATACAGGTAATGACAACAAAATTAACTCGTGAATTGAATTCAAGAGCTGATATCTCGTAATTTTCCACGATTTTCTAATCAATATCACTAACGTACTTAAAAATCAGTAACTATGGCATTGTGTTAAGCGTGCTTTTGGACATTCCATGTTTTTTTCTGTCTGTTAGTTACACGATATACATTTGGTGGCACTAGGCACTAAAAATGCATAAGAAAATAAAGAAAGGGGGTGGCGATTTTTTTTCTTCATCATAACTATGCACATCCATTGCCAATGTCGTGTATGTAACTATTACATACAATTTTGATTGTCTTGGAAGCCTGTGTGTGATAGTGGCCAAGTTAAAAGATGCTACTTTTATGCTACTTACCGTAATGAAAATGTTGAAAGTAGTCTTCGATTCGGAAGTTAGCGTCCCCCCCAACGGTCATCCAACGGTCCCATGAGGGCTAAAACTTGTCTTCCGCTAAGCAGGAAAGCAGTTGGGAGCTGCTTCACCCCGTAATATAACAAAACTTTTGTTAAGTAAATAAAAGTCAGCAGAAATGCAGATAAAATACAAACAGGAAAGCACCGAGTGCTAGTAAACAAAACAAAAAAAAAAATCGAAGAAACGCCCATGATGCAACGCGGCGTGACGACACATTGTCAAAGTTCTGCCTGATTGGATATTAAACAGCCAATCAGGATTTGCTCTCCTGTCCGATTCCTGATTGGTTAAGAATTGTGGCACAAATATTACGCCTCGACCCTTGCATCGCAAGCGTAAATCAAAGTTTCGTACGTGTTGAGGAGAGACGTAGCAAGCGTGCGCGAGGACTGTTTTGTACGCACGAAACACATTTTGTACGTACGAAACACATTTTTGGTACGTACGAAACACATTTTGTACGTACGAAACACATTTTGTTACGCACGGAATTGTGGCACAAATCTAACGCCATACACCTACAGAGATTAATATTAAGCAGCACAAAGACTGTGTGAGAGAGCACAGCTTTGGTGGGAAAAAATAAGTTGTCTGCTTGCTCTGTCAGATTTGTTGGAGGCTGGTGTGCTTAGTCAGTGTCAGGGCCTCTGTCAGATATCAGCTGGTAAATATCTATTGCAATGCTTCATCACACACATTTACTGACAGGACAGGTTACTTTTACTAACGCTTAGTCTAGCTATTAGCTAAGACAAAAAAAAAAATCCACATCGTAGCAATTTGAACGTTGAAATATATAAAAGGTCTGGTAGCACAAAATACAGATGCTGTGGTGAGGATAATGAATACTCTCCTCGGTAAACAGGAGTGTAGAACTGGGCAAAGATACTACATACAATTAATTCTGTTACAATATAAAAAGACCTGTCAATATGAGTCTGAGTCTGCTGAATAAATGTTAGGGGTGTGCCAAAAAATCAATTCATAAAATAATCGAGATTCTCATTTATTAAGATTCAGAATAGATATTTAATATCCAAAAATCTATTTTATTTAAATTACAAATGAAGAAGAAGAAGGGGAAAAGGAAGTTGTAGCCCTCATGCTGTTTTTTGCGGAAAAAGGCAGGTACAATACAAAATTAATAAATGTTTAACCAAAAAAAAAAGAAAAAAAAAAAGCCACTTCAATGTCTCTATTTGTCATTTTGTCTTGCGAAGCAGACTGGAGTAGATCATAACAATTTTTTGGCATATCTGTAAATTGAGCAGAAATCATTTGTTAATCAAATAATTTTGAATCGAAAATTGTTTGAATCGAGGATCGACAATCGATTCTGAATCGAATCGTAGACCCAAAAATCGCAATCGAATCGAATCGTGAGACTGAAAGATTCCCAGCCCTAGTAAATATATGTGAATATTAAACTCTGAGCTCTAATGAAGAAATTAAAAAAAAAAAAAAAAAAAAAAAACTTAGATTTTCTATAATGTAGAACTACTTTAATAGCACAAGCAACCACAGAAAACTATGCCCAAACTAAACTACAACTTACGTTGGCTGGGCCTACTGAAAAGAAGAAGAAGAAGAAAAAAAAGAAAAAAGAAAATCAGACAGCAATCTACAGCATTTAGCCTGTCAAACGCTATTAAATAAAACAATCTCATCGTGTCATATCTTTTGATATATCCAGCTCAACATATCAAACAAGTTGCTCATCTTTATTTGGACATAGTGCAAAGCAATGTGATGCTTTGGGAGTAAGCCATTAAGCTACTAATTACATCTGGAGTGAAAAGCTTGCTGCAGATGATGTACAGTTGAAGCAAAATGACCAAAGAGCATTAGAGAGGAAAGTCCGTTGATAACTGCAACTAGAAGAGACTAAAAACACACACACATACAGTATTTATTAAAGCTCTTAGAGGCAACAACATGCAGTTTTTCAAGACGTTTGTCACTGAAAGAATACGAACGAACAAATCAGGTAGTTGTGTTGACACAAGCAGAAACCTTTAAACCAGGGGTGGCCAGCCACTCAAAGTCTAAGAGCCACAATTTTGTCACATCATATAGATAAACACACGTAAACTGCCCCCGTCCCATGATCCCCTCACTCCCTTGCTCTCTTGTGTTTTCTCAAACTCCTTCACTGTATGGGGTTTCAGCCTGTTCAGTGTTCCAGGTTGAGATGAGAGCTTCATAAATTTTGGGAGTAACTGTCTACTTCTCTGCCTGACCTTTAAAAGTGGGCAACTTATTGCTTGCGATATGTCACCAGATGTATAAAATGAGGCTTCAAAACCATGAATAATTAAGTGCTTATCCTGGGTGTGCGCTCCCCATTCACCACATCGCCAATGACGAGTTGTCAATATTTCCCCACATTCGCCACTCCAGCGAAGGGCCAATGTGTCTGACAAAATTACCCAGAGGGAACCATGCTCAAAAGCCCGAGCTACAAATGTCCGTATGCAAGCAATGCAAATAACACCACAATTCTCCATGCGGCCAGGTGAATGTCATCACTGGTATATAAAGTATATAAAAGGAGCATCCCCTCAAAGAACCAACATTGAATGCCTGTGACCTTTGATCTGTAGGGTGGCACTGCATTAAAAACTGGCATTATTGTGTAGAGTATAATACCACATAGGCTCAGAAACACTTCAGAAAACGTGAGTTACAGTTTGTCCACAAATATAAGTTAAATCATACAAAGTGAAAGCTATGTATCAACAATATAGCGCAGGGTTCACCAATTCCAGTTCTCAAGGTCCGTAGTCCTGCAGATTTTAGATGTCTCCGCCTACCAACACACCTGATGCTAAAATTCAGGATCGTTCAGGCATGCTGATGAGTTGATTATATAATCAGGTGGGCTAGTGGGAGGAAACATCTAAAAATTGCAAGACTCCAGACCTTGAGGAACATACGCTGCCATCCAAGCAATGTCTTTTTCAGGGATGTCCCTGCCTATTTCAGCAAGCCAAGGCCAAGCCACATTCTGTACGTGTCACAACAGCGTGGCTTCGAAGTAAAACAATGCGAGTACGAGACTAGCCTGCCAGCAGTCCAGCACTGTCTCCCATTGAAAATTTGTGGCATATTAAGGACAACGGATGAAACAAAAAAACGAATACCCCATGAGTGTTGGACAACTGAAGTAGTACTTCAAGCGAGAATTAGGGTGGGGGGGAATTTGGGAATTCAGGCGTGTCACGATAAGAAATTTTGCTGACAGAGAAGCAACGGACCAGCGCAAATGTTGATGACGTTTGTAAAAAAAACACGCACGTATATGGCTGAGAATTATCGCGCCCGGCAAACTTATCGAGCTCATTTTTTATTATCATGTAATTAATTGATTTATTGCTGCTCGCGACAGCCCTACCCACAAAGGTTCAATAATTAATATCCTCAGTTCCCAAATGCTTATTGAACGTAGTTAAAATGAAAGGTCATGTAACACCGTGGTAAACATGTCCCTGTCCCACATTAAAAATGAGTGAATATTTGCATTAAAACAACATCAATTCTATCAGTTTGAACATTAAATATATTGCCTTTGTAGTGTATTCAATTGAACACAAATTGAGAAGGATTTGCAACTCATTGTATTCCATTTTCATTTTGTTCAATATCCCAAATTCATGAGAATTGGAGTTGGTAATGTCGGGGGCCAAAATTCATTTTGCACCATATATGGGGGAAATTGTTGCTGAAATGTCTTAATTTCTGTACTGAGTGGATCGGCAAATTAAGACATTACGGTTTATCATAAAATTTAGAATAGAATGCTAAATATTGGCTGATCGCCAATACATGAATTGGCCTCGCTTTTGGAAGCAATTTGAACATTCATGTTGACAGATTGCTAGTGAAACATACATATTTATATTCATGCATCTTAAAAGCATGTGTGTGTAAAGTCCAGGGTGCCATCAGTACCTCCATGGTGCTCATGGGGTCACTGATAAAAAAAATGAGGAACTACATAGTACCTTAACACAGGTTTAGTTTTTAGATTTTACAATGATTCATGAAAGACAATTAGTTTAGTTTAGTTTATTCATTTTTTCCTTTCGGACACATTACAGTTTACATCAATCACATCACATCAATTGCAACATTGACATCCGAAAGAAGGGCTGACGGGTAGAAGCCGAAGCTTATTTGAGACCCGTCCCCATCGACCCATTACTATAACGCATCAATCATATACATTATTTAGAATAGTCATTAATTTTTGTCGTTATCCATCCCATACTATCCCAGACACTGCTCGCTCAGTTCATCTTGAATGTCCGTGTGTAGATTGTGGCTAGTCCCAGTCATTTGGCACTGGTGAGTCGGTCCCCAGACGCCACCAGCAAGCCCAACCCGCCAGGCGAGCAGCCAAGGCAAGCGCAATTCTTCTCTTTCACCAGTAGGGTCTTCGCTGACCTCGGATCAGCTTTCACACATGTTGTGCTTTCCAGAAGAGTAGATCGGCTTGCATTCGGCCCATTGCTTTCAAGCAATTTCAGCACTCGATTCTGGTCAGGTAGCACCACTGGTTGCTAGCATGTTGTGGATCTGATGACTCCTGTGCGCTGCCCAGCCTAGCTCACCCAGCAGAGCGGCCCACGCCAGCTGCATTCCAGGAACCAGACCACCAACCCCCATTTTGCGTATTGACAGCAGATTCATTGGAGCCACAATACAGCCTTATCATGTAGCCTTGACTGTTAGAACAAATGTCCAAACGGAATTCGAGCCAGACAATATTTAGATTCAAACGGGAACAGCAATACATGTTATCAATGCAGGTGTATAAAAAAAGAGTTAGCCTTGGCAAAGTCAGCAAATAATCATATACAACTCCAGCTTTGGGTAATTAGTGATGTTGTTGTTGTTGTTGTTGTGATATTGTGAATTACTGTTTCTCTCAAGCGCTGCCAATTCGGCTTGATCTTGATACCGGTGACTATCACATCGTTGATACGAAGATTTTGTTCCAAATCATCCACTTTTTGTTCCAAGGCAACAATGCGTCGATCTTTTTCCTGTGTCTCTTTCTTCAATTGCTGTATTTCCTGAAGAAGTGGCTCAATGCTCTTCTTCATTTCAAGTAATTCGGCAACCATTCCACTGAGTTTTTTAAGAGAAGATTTTATCTCCTCATTCTCGTCAGCTCTTTTTCCGCCAGGCATTCTGCAACAATGTAGTTAAAAATCCCAATGCAAAAATCAACAAGTAGTTAGATTCACGAGCGAGTGCAGGAGCAAGTACAGATGCGTCCTTGAGTATGACAGTTGGTGATCATCCAACTTAGTATTTATTGGGTTCATTCTATGACTTACAAATGTCTCAAAGCCACTTATAATGCTAATACCCAATGCAGCCAGTGAGTAACATTTGATTTGCCGAGTTAAATTTCATGATTCAAAAATTATAACCGTAGACGTGCCATTAAGGGGTTAATAAAATGGCCACTATTAAAAATAGTTTCCAGACGCTCTTGCTTCACCATTGACCCAATTATATCCAGTCCACTTTTTAGGATCTGTATCTGCATCCAGCAATGCTGCAGTATTGCTCGTTGAAAGCACATTACTGAAATGCACACTGTTATAGATAAATCCAAGCATTGCACATGCTCATCTAAATACTCCTGCAGAGTCAAGCCTCTCGTGACAAAAACATAACAGGCCACCACTGAGTGACTAATAAACTGCTCCACTGTTCGCAGCACTGACAGTTGATGTGTTTCCATGTAAATGTCTAACTAGAGAGAGGGCACGGACAACCATTAACCTCAAATAACTGCCTCCCTTGCTCCCAGCGGCAGCTCAACATGAGGCAGAGTCAACTAGAGATCCTTTTCGCAATCTTATCAAACCAGGCGACATGATCTATGAGCTACTCAATTGTCAATGCTGCTATTACAGTAGCACTGTAATTGTAGATAAGTTTTAATTTTGCTTAGGCTGTGTAAAGAAGGGTTGTCACAATATTTACTGCACACTCATACACGCTGCGCGCACTTGTACATGCACGACAGAAGTAAGAAGTTTTATAAAGTTGCACAAAGTTGGCCACTTCTGTCAATCATCAATTCACGGAATGAGACTCTCCCCACTAACAATGGGGTATATGCCACGGAAGAGCCGGGACGTGATTTTGCACATCAGTTTGTTTCCGGTCCGGGTTGCGAACGCACAACCGAGGGGCACAAAGTTGGAAGCACAAGTATTTTTGACGCAGCCCACAGGTCACAAACCGAACCGGAAACAAACTGATGCGCAAAAACAGTCTCGCCTCTTCCGTGGCATATACCCCATTGACGTCCACGGGACGAGCAAATCATATTGCAATGGTCGGTCAAAAAAACAGTTCTGTACTGTACTCCAAAACGACGTGCAAATTACGCCAAATAATTGGACCTCATTCCGACGTCGATATGCAGTTACATATTATACTCGGCCCGCTCGACGGACGTGAACCTGATTCAAGTCATTATTAGTTTGTCGCCCCCAGGCTAGTGTCATTGTGCATTCGCCGAAAGGTGGGCCGTCATTTATGGAAATTGACGATTGAGAATATAGATCCATTCACTGCTTAGTGTGATATGGTCGTGAAAGTTATTGACATTCAGTAGTAGCGTTCACATTCCGCTTGCATGATGTAACTACAATAGGCTATCATTATAGAGGAAAATAAATAACACAATATTTAGCCTGATTGAAATGCCGCGGGATGGCACGTCTATTCTTCATAAAGTCATTCTTTTCTATTTCATCAATTCTTGCCGCCCCTTTCACGCTAAATGTTGCCGTCCACCTCACTTTCACAAGTAGTGGTCGTTCTTGAGGTTACTGCTACTTGAAAACACTTTTTTTTTCCCCCCTAAATGTCAAGTTACTCGCTTCTTAGCTTTGGAGTAGAAAGCAAGCCAGTTGTGCATCACTTTTCTAATCCAAACCGACCTCAACTCTCTACACCGCAGAAATGCGAAATCGATGTTCACTCTTATTCTTGCCCGGCGTCGGTCACTATCAAGTTTAGATTTTTTCGTGGCACTTGAAATTGTTTTTATATATTTTTTTTTTTTTTTTTTTTAAAGTAACTGGTGTCTGAGGCACGCTAGATGTAGATGATGGTCTTTTCACTCCATTGCAACGGAATACTGTACTAACTCCGACTTCGCGACTCTAGGAAACAATGAGCGAGAACGCACTTAACGTCACATCTGCAGACAGAGGGCATGAAATTCGAACCCGAATGCTTTCTGAAAAATATTGGCCAGAAGCTTGTAGGAGTAGCCATTGTGAACAACTAACATGTTTATCTACTAATTACAAATGTTTTAGTCATAAATGGTCAAATAAAAAGGCTATTGTAAAGATATTTTTGGGGCAAATCCTCCATATTGTGCAGCTTTGTCTCTATAGCACCAACAAATTCAACAATGATCTGGTCATTTTGAAGTAGGATATATTTCCATACTGACATCGAAAACACAGAAAAATTGTATTTGAACACTTAAATGTGTTCATGATCATGCACAGAAGAAGATTGAGATTGACAGTAATACTGTATTTCCATATTATGGAAAATGATCAATTTCATTTCAGTTATCCAAATTTTACATTCAGTCAACACAACCTCTTGACAAATATTGGTTCCTGTTTTCTATAGTTTTGGTGGGTGTTTTACAATGTTGACTTGATTTGGTTGTTTTCAAGGGTGTTTGTCTTTTTACTTTGCCAATTTAATGAATGGTCTGTTTGCATCTGAATTCAATTTAGTAAATAATTTATGTGTTGTGCAAAGTACAGCGTTTCTAAAGATAGGTTACATTTTGCACGATATAGAAAGGTTTTCACGTCATCTTGGATAAAATGCTGTAGTGAAAAAATAATAGATATCGAGGTTCCTGTCGGTGAACAATGATTATTAGCATGGAAGTGACAGAGAGCTGTTCAGATACTACTATAGGGTCACATTGCTTCCGTCTGTGATTGTGTCTGTTGTATTTATGAAGCCCATTACTGAAACATTGCACATCTCGAACATGATAAGTTGTGACATTTCTGCAAAATACAGGTAAAAAAAAAAAAAAAGTGCCTTATTCTCAACAGACCATTTCCCTCAGGCTCACACACATACAGATTTACTTTATGGGATACATTAAATAGGCAAAAGTAATGTGCGCTTTTCCCAAATACCTTTTTTTTTTTTTTAAAGAGTCTGAAAAATTAAACACTGTTTTCACATCTACATTAGTACTTGCCAGAAATTGTTTGATGTTCCTTAAGTATTTCTGTAGGCCTTTAGCCAACATGTACTTTTCTTCCCCGTTTTGTTACACAAGTTAATCACTGTGGAGTGTGGATGAATGCATCGTGTCGCTTCATACCCGTCTCCAGTCTCATACAATTCGCTTTAATGGCTTTTATGGGCTTTAAAGATGATGTCTTTAGGTTGGATGATGCAACAATGTAAATTACACGGGGAAAAGTAAGTACTGGATTAGAATAACTCAATATAGAAATAAAGTAACACATTAAATTATCTGTAGGAATATGGTGCATGCTAGGGCTGGGTATAGAAAGAATAATCACAAGTATTTTGATCGATATTAAAATCCCGATTAATAAGAACTATTATAATAATCTATTCAATGACCAAATCTTTTTTTTAAATGTTATGTATGTTACATTTTTAATGGTAGTATACAATAGAACTTATTAGATTTAACATTTGATATTTTCTGGGCCTATTATTATTATTTTTTAAAGCCATTCTAAGTATTTAATGTGCCCAAGGAAAAGAAAAAATGATGATCAAGTTAAGTGCATACAACTCAAAATATTAAAAACAAGAAGAACATGTTGATTTCATCACATTGATTTATAAAATTTGTAGGGATAGACCGATAATCGGCCCCGGCGCCGATATTTGGCATTTTGACAAATATCGGCATCGGCCATGTTTTGAATCTGAAGGCCGATAAAGCTCACTGAGCAGGGGATACTTGCGAACGTAGCGAATTTGGGGTTTTCATCAGGATTTGTAAGATGTTCGCAGTTAGTTTTTATTTGTCGTAAACACATTTGGAACATATTCACACAATTTTTCACCGCAAAAATCTTTTTGAAACGTTTTTACGAACCCTAACAAAAACCCCAAATGAGCTACATTCACATGAATTTGTTACTCAGTGAGAAATTATATATAGTTTGAAAGAATTCCCCCCCCTCCCCATTTTACTGCAAATGAATATCGGCTTGTAAAATATCGGTTATCGGCCAACTTGACTACAAATAATCTGTATCGGTATCGGCCTTGAAAAAACCATATCGGTCTATCACTAAAAATTTGTACTAGGCAGTGTACTTTGGGTGGCCTCGCACAGTCAAGTAGTGGCCCAGGGCCACTGTTAACGTAGAACCATGGAAAAGCACATATATTCACATGAATACAAAATATGCTTCAGGATTTTTGTGAGGAAAGTAAAATTCTGAATCTTTCATCCAATTTACGATTATGTCATCTCCATTTAGCTTATGGAGTCTCCAACTCACCCTCAGAGATTTCATAAATTTGATTTGAAAATACATTTGCTCCTTGAGCTGACTGACTAAATATTTTACCATTTCCAAATCAGAAAGTACAGTCAACTTGACAAAAACCAACCAGATTCATTGGATAAACACATGACTGGCCAAGTATCCATCCACAGTGCAAATGGTTTCGTCACAAGCTATACTTGGCACAAAGGTCAAAGAAAAACAACAAACTGTGCCTGCAGCAGCTCTACAAAGCTGTCAATATTGTTACTGATTATATCTGTCACAAAAAAAGGGGTAAGGTTCCTGCAAATCCTAAACAATTTGCTTGTTCACTAAATAAATGCCTTCTTTCTTTTTAAGGTGAAGATTAGCCTGTTTTTTTTTGTTTTGTTTTTTTACATTTGTATATAACATCCATTTTTATATATAAATCTGTCTCTCTTATGTTACTAGACTAATTGGAAAAGGAACAGGGGCAGATGATAATCATGTTATACAGTCTTTGATTTAATTATGAGAACCAATAATTGGGCTGAAGATAAAATCTGATCAAAATAAAACATTTTAATGTTAACCATTTGAAACATGTTGGCAATGCATTAAGGAAAACGACTTTCACTTGAATATCTATCATTACATACAGCTTTACATTACAGTTTAATGCCATGTATTATATACGATTTTTGAAATACCAGTGAAAATAATGGAGGGATGCTTTAGGATCGCGCGACATATCTTATGAATTGTTATGGAAAACTTTAAACTGAACTTTGACTTCTGCAATCTTCGGCTTGTATTAATAGGTGGAAAGCATTTGTGAGCTGCAGAATTAGGAGCAACTGAAGCGAGAGCAATTAACGAGGTCATGCTGCTTTTGAACGGCCAAATGAAAGCTGCACTCAACAATATTATGTCAGAGATTCCAAAGTAATTTCATACGGATCCTTTTTACGAGTGATAGGACGGTACTAAAAATGACATTTTACATTGGCCCTGACTGTCACGCAATACAAAAGCTAACAGTATTTTTTCATGGCTTGTGTGGGAGAGCGTGGAGCATAACCTGGGCACTGATCCGAGGAAAAGATGGATCACAAGTCCCTGGCAAAAAAAGTATCTGTAACAAGCTTTCAAGCTGTGCAAATTTTCTGCAGGAATTAATTGTTGGCTAGTGATAACTACAACCAATGCACTAAAGCCAAATTTAATTTATACTACCGTGTTTGCTCCTGCGTAAACGACCGCCGCACATCACGTGATTTATGCCAAGAAAAGCGGCATAGTTCGCGGCCGGGTGCTGCGCGCACGTCAACAAATTCATGTACGCCGTAGATAGTAGGGCGTAGCATCACTCGTGATTGGTCCATTTAGTCGCATGCTGTGATGGCGTAGTCACATTGCTTTACTAGCATGCATATACAATGAACCACTATCAAAACTTTAACAAGATTTACAATCTATTATTGGATATTGATGATGCCTCTTTTAAGATAGTCTGAAGAAAAAAGGTTATTTTTTTCTTTGTTTGGTTGGTTGTTTTTAGTTTGACGTAAATTCATGACCAAAAATGTCACAACTGTCAAAACAGAAAAAAGTATCTTAAAGGTTGAGATCTCTATCACTTTTGCCAACACATAAGTCAGCCTGTTCCAAATAAAGGTCTTCGAGAAAAGTGACCAAATTGCTTCATGCAACAGAAAACATGTTCTGTTGTAACATTTCAATATTTCATCAAGGGAATATGATGTCTCTTAAGTACCTTAACTGAGCTTGTGCTTTTGCTGTCCAACTAAAGAGATGATTCAAATCCAGGTCAGACTTTCCACCCGATTTAAAATGTTACTTCTCTCTCCACGGATACACCAAAATCACTGCAGGACATCGCACACATTTTTGGAAGCACCAATGCAAGCATATAGACTGTAGGTTCATACTGACCATAATATGAGCCCAAATTAAATTGCTGCCACAATTCTCAGAAGCATAGATTCTTCGCAGTACTGTCACCGTGATACACCATTGCATTCCAAATGTTTCAATTTCTGTAGTACACCTAAAGGTGAGGCCATTTAAAGTGCAGTGACCTAAGTGTCATACTGAAGAAGACAATCAAAGATGAGATGTGTGTAATGGGCCATTATATTGCTGACAATAGGTACAGTCAGAGGTTCACTTTGGTCATAAATGACACTTTCGTCGGCCATCATAAAAGGATAGCAATATTTTTTTTACAATTTTTTTGATCCAAGATTCACAGTAGCTTCTGACACTTAGGTGCATATATTTTTGTGTTTTTTTTACACTTGTGTTAACTGTACTGCACATTGTTCAATAAGTAATAATTACAATTTCTGCTCCATGAGTATTGAAGCAATATGACATTAACCTCTGTCATCACTGTGACCAGACCAGAAACCAGGGCACATTGATGTATTTATTTTGGGTGGTGGGGGAGAATCTCTGTAAATCCACGAGGTGTGTGAAAAATCCATCAAATCTGCAGTTCCTGAAATAGTGAAAACCACCCATCTGGCAACAACAACCATGTCACATTCTAAGTCACTTAAATCATCTGTCTTCCCTTCTCTTACGGGTGGTTAACTTGAACTTGAGGAGATGCTTTGACTGTGTTTAAAAGTCTTTCCGTAAGTTTTCATGTTAGGGCTGGGAATGAAAGTTGACCAAGTTGGTTGGGTCGACGCAAAATTGCATGCGTTGAAGCTAGTTTAACAATTTAAAAAAACACATTTGTGGCACCTGGAAGTTGCCAGTAGGCCCGGAACCAATATTTTTATGTTCCGCACGGACTCCGATTCACCACTACTAAGATACTTCTTCAGATTTGTTTGAGGTCTCTTTTAGACTGAAAAGGGAGAAAAATTAACATCACTAAGGGTCTTATGTATGTAACAAAACAATCCGCGTCAAAAATCACTAAATAAATAAAAAAGCTTTAATGACTTTATTGCCACCGGCCAGACACACAATATGGCGGGTGGCCCTACGTGCATCGTCAACAGCAAGGTGGTATCTACTACTATTAAACATAGAGCAAGACTCTCTACCAAAAGCCAACCTAGCAACTCAAGATTGCAAGAGTACAAAAGATGGTAACAGTCAGCTATAATACTACATAATTACTGGTCATCTCTGGCTGGATTTCAACAACATGGTACAAGTGACAAAATTAAATGATTGTGCTTTCAATTGGCAAGTCCAGAAACAATATAGAAAGCATCAAGTGTACTATGAGATCAAATCATAAAAAGCTGATTAGACAAAGTCCACAAAGTGACCCTGGCCTGCAGTCTTTTACACACAAGTTAACAATGGTATCATAAAGCTGCCACAGCACATTAATTTATATGGCTTTTTGGGGTTCTGTAACCGAGGTGAAACAGCTTTGTGCTCTTGAATGAGCTGCTACAGCTAGGATTATCTTCTTAGTTGAACTAGTCAAATGAATGAATTCAAATGTTAGAATATAGAGTGGAACAATACAGAAAAATAATAAGAAGAAAAGACATTAAATGTAATTGATGTTAAATAAATTGGCAATGATTATTATTCAAAATTGCACTTGGACTAATGTCTGGACCAACCGTGATTTGAACCAGGTTCTCTGCGGTTGCAGGCAAGTGCACTAAACACTGACTTACCCGACTTGTTGAAAGTCATGGCACAGTGCGTATTTATATTGAAAATTGTTGTACAAAGCTGAAAGCTAGCATTGAAGCTGAATGGGGACACCTGCATTTAATCCATCCATCCATTTTCTTGACCGCTTATTCCTCACAAGGGTCGCGGGGGGTGCTGGCGCCT
Organism: Festucalex cinctus; assembly: GCF_051991245.1. Lineage (NCBI taxonomy): Eukaryota > Metazoa > Chordata > Actinopteri > Syngnathiformes > Syngnathidae > Festucalex > Festucalex cinctus. The sequence continues at coordinate 12,464,402 of NC_135414.1, forward strand.
ATCTCAGCTGGCTTTGGGCAGTAGGTGGGGGTACACCCTGAACTGGTTGCCAGCCAATCGCAGGCCACACAGAGACGAACAACCATCCACACTCACAAGCACACCTAGGGACAATTTGGAGCGCCTGCATTTAATCATTTAAGTGAAATCCTAATTAATTTCCCCGTACGATAGTCAGTTGTTATACATGTATATCACTTGGCATAATGGCCATCAATATATTTGCAATGTACAGTCACAGGTGGGATTCGAACCCACAACCTTCTGATTGCCGTACAATGACTTTAGCAACTGCACCACCACAGAAGTTGGGAATGATGATCAGCGCTCGACAGTGCGAGCATTTCACTCGCAAATGCGGGTAACTTTCAAGTACGTGCTAGTGAACAAAAATGCCGCTCGTGCAGGACGAGTGCATTAATGCTCCCTCTGCACTATGTTTAAAACGTAAATTCGAAAGTCGCTGTATCCTCCCCTGGCTCTCCCGTATTAGCAACGAGAGCGCGCCACCGTGCGCCGACTCAATCCAATAGTATTTGAATGAAATATGAGCCGCTGCAATGTGATTGGCTGGCTACTTCCTGATCGGCACAGCATACGTGTACAAGCGCACCGCGCAGACTACAATTTACATACAAACATATGTAATATGCCGTTTTTCCACCGGACCAGTTGCACACAGAAGCGGCATTTTTTGTCCCCGGATACCTCCATGGAACTCTTTCGGGGCCGAGCGGTTCCGTTGTAACCGCTGTTTAGAACCTCTAGCTGTGGTTCTGCAGCGCCGGTCGTCGGGGGACGAGAGGGGCCGTCGTCACCTGTCATCTGATTGACCGACAGCAACGCATTTTGCGTGAGAGAACCAAAGGCGCCGGCCGGTCTTCACCAAAGTCATAAAAATACGGTATATACAATCAATATAATAATATTTTACAACAACACTGAATTATATTTACAATTTAAAAGGTACTTGTGGATGGATTTGTATTGTTTGTGGTTAAAAAAAAAAAAAAATCGCGGTCATGTATTCCCATTAACTTGAATGAGAGCGCCAGCGGGAAAGTTCTCCATTCACAAATAGATTCGTGACTCGGAAGCCGGTCGTGAATCACAATATTCCCATCCATATTAAACTGTAAATATGGTTCAATGTTGGTGTGACTTGCCACTCGTGAAATGTTATGGCAGATCCGCGCGCATTGGAGAAGGCAAGCTCGGCTTGGAGAGACTGAGTTCAAATGATCCCGCACCCTACCCGCCGTGCGCCGACTGTAACGGAAACGCAATGGAGCTTGTGGTAGCTTGCCGTGCGGGGCTCAGGGAAAAGCGGCAGCGAATTTAAAATTTTTTTTTTTTAAAAATGAAGCGATCTATTGTTCTGATCAGATTGTTCTGATAATTTTGATCGCAAAATTATTTTATAAAACGAAATGAGGTCACTCCCTGATGTTCTTGATGCTATATTGGTAATATTGTTTAATATTTTATTTTATTTTTTTTATTTTTTTGGTAGTTGTTGTTTTATTTTTAGATGGGACTTGTTTGTTTTTCTAGAGAGATGAATGATGATATGCATATTCTTGCATGTGTGAATTGTACCCATCTGTTAAAGTCTGTAAAGTTACAAATAAAGAATAAAAAAAAAAAAAAAAAATGAGAATGAGGAGGAGAATGGTAGTGGTAAAGGAAGGGCCAGCGGACGGTGCCAAATCAAACACAGATTATTCTGCCCGTCAGAAGTTTTAGTTTGAATTTGTGCAATATAAAAACTGTAGATTTATTTTAGTTAATTAGGACAATTAGAGATTGTTGAATGTGCAATGTAACTAGCTACTAGCATGAAAGTGTGTCATGTTTGTTAGCTAATATTACATTGTTATTTTATTTTCTAGTTTTACGACGCCTTAAAGAGGGTAATGGTCAGAGGCCATTGTGCAGATTAACAGCACAAAAGGAAAACGAATTCTGGTAATTTGGAATGTCGTTAACTCGCTGTGAAATCTAGAAGCTTCAGAGCGAGGACAGCTGAGGAGCAGGTGAAGGGAAAAAAAAAGTACTGACTTTTAATGAGCTAAACAAAATAATGTTGACAAGAGTTAAGTTATATGAAATTATTGACTTGTTTTGATAGCCCTTGTTGCAGGCAAACCTCGTGTTCCAATCAAATATTTTGCAAATATATCGAGTTGTGTATGCCTAAAGTCTGGTTCACACGGCAAGATTTTAAAATTGTCGGCCGATTTCCAATCTTTGACAGACACCACACGTGAAGAGAAAAAATCACGGGAGTTCCAGTTTTGAACGTACCGTGTGTTGTGTGCGGCCACACTGCACAATCAACACACCCCACACGAGCCGAGTTCATTCAAGAATGTGACAGGAAGTCTCGCAAAAGCTCTCGAGATTAATCGTGGCTTCCGAGTCCTCAACATGAGTTGATCCTGGTTTTCAGCCGAAAAAGCGGCATAAAAAGAAAAGGTGTTGCTTAAAGGAGCGTAAATGGACACTGGCGAGACATCGCTTGCCCTCGGCTCGGTGCTGGCGGCGCGGGTTGGCGGAGACCACGTTTATTTGTGGAGAATGTGCGTGCGTGTATTAAAAAAATAAAATAAAATAGAAATATAAATAATTTTAAAAAAATAAAAAGAGTGTAAGAGTGCATGCTGTTTCACTAATCTTGCCCGAACAATGTCGGAGGGAGCTGCTTGTCGCACAATGTGGGCGGGGAGGGGCGTGCCACAGTAAGGTCAATTGGGCCACGAAGTCAACAACAATTTTACACCCTCAGCGTTCGTATCAAAACCGTGACAGCAGTTGGGCAGAAACTGTGTGTATCGTTAGAATGCTCTAAAGGCAAGACAGAAGAGTGAAGTTTAACATGGACTCACTTCTCCTGTGCTTTTGTTGCTTTGAAAGCAACTATCAATGTACAAGTATTGTAGAGGTCATACCAGACTGAGCTCGTCACTGCCTCACACATCCAATTATCTTGATTGTGAGATGCTGTGTCACTGTTAAAGCAGACACAGTTGTAGCAATATCCTACTTTAGTGGGTCCTGAGTAAAAGGCAAAAGCGGATAAATGCTGGGTCTTCTGATTTGACCGTGTTAAAGAGGCTACTCAAACCACAAAGTGGTATAGTCTAAAACACTAACCCCACATATTCCTATAACAATTGAGTGCACCAACATGTTGCTCTGCCTGTTAACACAGAACTCATCGATGCAAAATCTTGTTCCAGGATGTGCTTTATACCACAGTTGGTGTGTGTCAGCACCATTGGACTTATAAATGAGCTCTTCCAACATTCTGTCTGTATCATTTATGAATACACGTATCATCAATATGACACTATAACTATCCCTTAAGTAATAAGTAATTGGGCTTGGTGTAACTTTGTGTTACACCTTTCTCTACCTGTATAATTTACTAGGTAGTGGTGCAACGGACCATCATTGATACGTACGAATCAGGCCTCACGGTTCTGATCACATACCATCCGCGGATTGTTTGGTGAAAAAATAAACTGCACATTCACACGAAAGCAACATGATCAGTCCACATTCACTATAATAGCAGCAGAGGAAGTTGAAAACCCTTGTGGATCAGGAAAGTCACATATATGGCAACGTTTTTGCAAGGAGGGGTGAAATGAGTCCTCAAATTAATGACACGTGATTTTTCCTATCCTGTCCCGACCCCATCAGCCAGGCATGTCAAGGAAGCTGGAAACATACACAACTAACACGCCATCTACGCTAATGCTAACATAAAAAAAAAAAAAAAGTTTACCAAATCATATATTGATGATAATGCAAATAGCCTTAGTAAATTTTTACGTTGTAGTTGGCTCGTGTCGTTTCGTGACGGCTAGCGTGACTTACCTTTTCTATGTTTGGATTTCCGTATATCTTAGTTTTTATTGATATTACATAGTTGCAACCAACATCAGCACAGCACTATGTCAAACTCATATTCAATCACTAATTTAGGATGCTAAGTGCTATTTAATTGCATCGTCATTGTATGGCACAGCATATATATCCGACGTTAGTAGCTAGCAGCTACCTGTTAGCATTAGCAAAGAGTGCCTGGCTGGGAACAGTAAATGAGTTTGACAGCTATTACATGGGTTATTTTCTTTACGTCTTTTTCAATATTCTGTACCTAGGCTACTTTGTAATTCACTCTCCATGTTTAAAGGAAGGAAAGTGCCTTAAATTTTGTAAAGCGCTTTGTGATAGCTCAGGTTGTTTGAAAGCACTATATGAATAAACTTGAGTTGAGTTAAATTGCACTTTGAGGACTTTTGCATTATAAATAAATAAATAAATAAATAAATAAATAAATAAAATAGAAATGTGTCCTCATTTATTTTATAAAACATTTTTGTCCATTAAATAATAATAATAATAATAATAATAATAATAATAATTCAACTCAAAATGTCAAATGTAGCCATTTACATTTTAGGAACACAATTAAGTCATTAATATCTTATTTTATAAATGGACCATGTATAAAATAAGAATGCATTTGCCTCATATTGCACTTGAAGCTATGTTCATAAATCTTAAACAGCCATATTAGACATTTTGAGTTGATTTTTTTAAACGTGGAAAAGCATTTTACAAAATAAATTAAGACAAAAGTGCTACTGTTTTGCTGTTCCAAAAAACGCTCCGATCCGTGACAAAATCTGTGATCCAAGCCGTGACATTAGTGATCCGTTGCACCATTAATTCAAGGCATGAAAACATTAAGACAACATGAGGCTACTGTTCCAATGTGAGAATGGTGGGAAGCAAAAAGAGAATGCATATTCCTGGCAAGTATTTTTTCTTCGAATTTAGCTAGTCCATATTAAAGTGAGCTCTACCAAGAAAGATAGTTGGATTCAGATTATGTATTCAATTGAGTATGTCCTTTGCATGATTAAGGGAAACCATTAGCACGCTACTATTGTAGTAGAATTAAGTTTTGGCAAGCATTTATATTGCAAACGGAAGACTGACAAAAACTTGATTGACCTAACACATTACAAACCGGTTATGTGACCACAACAGACGTTTTACACACAGCCTTAGACAGGCTTTACCCAGGGGCCACACCCCCATTTCAACTTAAAAGTATTTCCTGGAGCCCAGATTGTGTCTGACATAGACAACCTTATGTTGACTCCTCAACAAGACTGTTGGCAGGCCTGTACACCTCGAGATGATTAGCCGCCTTAGAAAGCACACAAAAATACTAACTACCTACATGACACAGGAGCAGCTATATTTGTTTAACTGATGGTTGTGTGCTTGGAGTAAAGCAGACAACTTATAAACAAACCATTTGCCACAGCAAAGCGCCTGCAGGCAATCTGCTTTGGATGGAAAGCTGGTAACCATGGTGTTATCTTTATCGCCTAAGAGTGCTACTCAAGATTTACTCGCAAAGTGAAACACTGCACCTACTCTTGTTGACAGCACCATAATCAAATGGGAAATACCCTCAACAGTGACACCGTTCACAATACGTTTTCCCCTTTGGGATGTTCGTGAGAACCAACTCCCGAGGACCCCCTGGGGTACCCGGTACACTGTATTTAGTAAGTGGCTTCAGTTCGTTAGTAGTTACTGTATGTCAGACACGAACTACAGTACTTTTATCCCAACCCCTAATCATTTCTACTTCAGTGACGTGCCTTTATTAGGCATCACATTATATGGCATTTGTTGACTTGATGTTCAGTACTTTACCTGTGTGAGGTTGATAGTTCGCCATAAGCGCGTGCATATCTTTTATACTATTCCGTGTTTATAAGAGGTGGACTTCAAGAGGCACATGGGGAGTTTAGCTGGCTGTGTGATAAGCTCCTCTGACGAGTAGACTGAAACAATGAGCTCAGCCTCGGCTACATTAGCTTCCTCTCTGCGGCATGCTGTGTTGGCTATCTGCTCCCAGCTAGCCAACCTCGAGCTAACGATAAACAGTCAACGAGTCATATTAACAATAAAGGTGGATAAACTTACTGACTTAGCAAGCCATGCGTATTCCGGGTCCTCGTTTTTCCATGGTGTCGGTCGCTCCGTATATATACAAAAAAAAAGTACCAGTCAGAGTAACGGCTTTTGAATTGCACTAAAAGATCAAGAAAAACTGAAGCAGCCGACAACAGCGGCTGCGCAATCCCCAAAGACATCCACCAGAGGAGAAGAGGGGAGGCCAGCGATTCACTGGACTTGTGCCATCTCAAGTGGAGATAACGTTCGCTTCAACAACGAAGACGACCGAGCCCGGGGGGGAAGAGGAGGAGGAGGAGGAGGTGCAGCCCCGGCAGACCAACAAGCCCGTTCCTCTCCCGCGACCCTCGGCCAATATAATCCTTGGCGAATAGCTTTCCACTCAGGTTAATTCCTCCGTGTGAGCGTGAAACACCGCGGCGCCTCTTCTTCGTGTGGGAACTGATACAATGTAGTCAAGCAGCAGCAGCAGCGGCGGCGGCGGAGGCAGCAGAGGGAGCCGCCTGGAACACCTGGAGATAAATTCCACGCGGATTGAACCGATGGAACACCCGGAAGTGGATCTTTAAAAGAGGAGTCTAGGGATGGGCGATACACCAGTGACTTTGGATGTGATCCGATGCCAAGTAATACTGGGTCCAAATATCGCGATACCGATCCGATATCGATACCGGAAGTGTTTTATTTTTATTTTATTATTATCATTATTTTTTAAATACACAAAGATGGAAAAAAAACATCTGCGCTGCTGCTACGCTCACACCAATGGGGGCACACATCTTCAAACTACCTCAACCTATTGTGTTCCCAATTCTATGCGACCTAGTCACCCTGAGTTATGTAAGTTATGCCAACGATGCAGCCGCCTTGCTTCCAAACGTTTGTTTGTGTTGGTGAGAAGGGTGAAGGAAAAGCATGCTTGACACTGGTTTGGAAGTAAGAGTGGGCGCAGGCAGACGCCGGTGCACCTGCTTACATGCGTGCAGAAGGAAAAGTAGCTCGTATGAACAAAAATATACAAAAAAAAATAGAGCTGAACAAAATATGATAAATTAATTGTAAATATCGATACTTTAGCTTATGGATCGATACTTAAAACTGAACACGCTGGATTAAAATGTTGATATTTTCGAATCGATATGTCCATCCCTAAGGAGGAGTCACAGACCACAAAGCTACCAAGCAACAAAAAGCACTTTTCAGTACAGGGAGTCCTCGAGTTCCATTCCTACGCTAGCGATGTAGCCCGAATTCCGACTTAAGTCAAATTTCCCCAGTCAAGATTTACATCAAAATAATTTGCATAAAAAAAAAATCCAAAATACATTTAAAAAAAAAAAGATGCTGTACGACTGAAGCCCCAGTCTTTGCCGATGTTCGTCGATGTCTCTCCTTTCTGCAATCTTTTCATGATGTTTAGCTTCATTTCCATGGTAACTGCTTTTCTTTTGGCTGGACCAACATTGACAGAAGATGTAGCTTTCTTCTTTGGGGCCATGATGTGGAAAAAAAAAAAAAAAGGGCGAAAAAAGCCAAACATACTCCCACAAGTGCACAAGCGATAACACTAGCTAAGGGCTAAATAGCAGATTTGGGCTATGTGGCGGACGAGGAGCCAAAATGGCAGAAGACGGGGCCAAAATGGCGGACCGGGCGTAACCGTTGTGAAGTCGAAACACCTTAGGTCGAGTGCGCCTTAACTCGACAACTTCCTGTACTTTCAACAGTAAAGTAACACAGCTCAAAATTACTTTTCCGTCATATTAACAATTTCGAAAATCCAACCATATATTTTATTACCACAATGCAACATTTTATTTCTATGCCTGTGACTAGCTTTGTCGGGCCACATAAAATGATGTGGTGAGCCCGATTGGGCCTTGAGTCTGTGTATTTTATTGAGGCTTTGCATCGTAAAGCACTCACTGAAGATGTGGGCATCCGTCAACAACAGGAAGAGATGAGAGACGGAGGTGCCCACCTTTGTTTATTAGAATGCATTGAGGAATGCTGACATACACCATACCACCACAATACTTACTGTTTTTTCATTGGATTATTCTGTATTAATGGCATAGACTCAGTTGATGCAAACTACTGTGTTAGAGCTAGATTAGTGATAGACTGCCATTGAAACCAATGACAAAACAGAAAATCTACAGTGTTTCTTTGAAATGCCACAAGCATTATCATTTATTTTATAGCACAAATATACCCTTTTGCTCCCCTGAACCTTTGGTTTAATATTAGCACAGCTGATCTAATTGAGGCAAATCCAAGAGGGAGTTTCTCATGAAACAGTGATCTTCTCAGAAGAAGAGCCTTTCAGATATGTCAGACCTCCAATTCTGGCAACACCATGAATAACCTTTCATGTTCCAGCAGCTTCAAACACCAGTGAGGCTTTAAGTCGTTGTCTCTCTCAGCACTGGTTTCCCAGGCAACAAGAATATGATAATGTTGCCTTTGACATGACAGAGGGAATCATCTTGCTAACAAACACAGACAACAGGCACAGAGAGGACTGGGAAAGAGGATGAGGAGGAGGAGGGATGGGGGTTGAATTAATGGACTCATTTTCACACAGAGGGGGAAGCAGCAGCAGCAGCAGCTCCTCACCATCCTCCATCTTGCTCGATTGCCTCAAATGCATTCCTGCTGGCAGGCACACTCATGCCTTCCCGGGGGAATTGGCAGCCTCCAATGGAGGGCTAAGTAACAGTCAGTGGCGAGTAGGACTGCAGGGGACACATTTGTGGTGGTGGCCGGCCCCTCCGAGGCTCTTTCGAAGAGTCACGCCGACTACAAAGTGAAGTGAACAGGCTCTGTGGAAGACATGTGTTTTCCATCAGCTCCAAAGACTTAATCAGTCAGCCATGTGGAATCTCACAAGAGCTGGCTTGATTCATGCGCGATCATCTTTCCATTACTCTATAAAAGACGCTGTAAAGCTCTTGGACGGATCTAAAACAGTCGTGTTTGCCGGCACACACTCACAATTAAAGGTCCATGTCAAACATTGTCGCACATTTGGCGCACTGCAGCGAGCCAGACAGCTCATGATGGGCTATACTGCAGCATAATTATATATGATTTCAAGTGGCTCACCAGACCCAATTGATCCTCCCTTCCCTGATTGATAGGTAGAAGGCCGATTTGTGCTGATCTGTACCTCTTTGTTGTTATTCACTTATGGCTTCCTCTTTTCTATGGAGTGGAGCCCTGGGGATGGAAACATACAAAGACTGATGGCTCCCGTGGGGTTTACCTTAATGACGATGGTAGCACCACCAGCAGGTTCATATTTATAGTCTTGAGAGGGATGTCGCCACAATCTACTTGATCGATCGGAGCGAAATTAGGTAGTGACCCTCATGTGCCTCTCAAGATAAATTGAGATCACCGTGCTGGTACCGTAGTTACGAAAATAGTAACCAAGGATACTCAATTTTGGGGGGGAATAAAACAGCGATATTTGTTAAAGTGGTATTGCATTCCAGAGCTTCAAGTATCTTTTGTTGCTGCGTTTTCCGGGTGGATCATCTTAACGATTGGTTCTCAATCCTGTCAATTAATCTGACGTAACGACGTCGTGCATGCGCACTTCGAGTGTTTGTAGCATGTAGCTGCCGAGCTTCAGATTCAGCCATCCATCGTTTTAGATCTCACCGCATACTTTGAAAATGGCCGAGTGCCGCAAGAGCACATCCGTCTATGAAGTGAGGCCGGCTGCAGAGACTGAAGATGGGCTCGCACATTCCCGACATTTGATAAGCGTTTCCACCGGATGAGCAGGAGAGCTGGTACAATGGTCTTCCGCAGGTGCATTGTTTAAACAAAGTGATGTTTCTACTTTGAGAAGATCCTTGAACACATCTTTAACCTGGGTTTGATCGAACCACAAGGGTTCAGAGAGTACGTCTCAGGAGTTTGGTGGAGGTCAAGACACACCTGACACATGATTCATGATGATATGCCCTGTTTGGCCAACATTGGTTGCAAGTGATCACGCTGCATTGCTTTGCCTATCTGTGCTGCAGGGACTGTTGTGATACTATGTCGAGCAAAAAAAAGAATGTGGTCGGATGAAAATGTGCAAGATGAATTCACATGTATTACAGAATGTATGGTGTTCCACAGGGTTCGATTCTGGGGCCTCTGTTGTTTTCATTGTATCTTCTGCCCTGGTTTCCATTTTAAGAAAACAATGTTGTATTTTTTTAAGTGCTCGATAGAGTTGAGCCAGCGTCCTAACTGCATAATTTGCAATGCCAATGAGCAATTCTAGTCCAGCACAGCTATCTAGCAAAACTAAAAGAAAACTTCCTTCAGATGCATGGAAATGGGGAATACAAGAACACAATGCTTTCTTAATTCAAGGTGAAGAGAGCCAGATTAGATGAAAAGACTACTCCATGTTTATTTTTTTCTCTCACCAATAAACACTCTACGTATGTATTGAATTTGAAAAAATATATATATATTTTTTATTTTTCAATAAAGAAGGGTTCAGTGAATATGCCTAGGAAACTGGTGGTGTTCATTACCTCCAACAAGGTTAAGAACCACTGTTCTAGAGATAAAGGAAGTGACAAGAATCAAGGAAGTCTGGTCGGAAGGAAATATGTGTGATCATGTGTCATAGATAATCTTTAAAAGAGACAGTATGCATTTTACTTCACAATTTAAAACAATTCCAAGGTGTTCATCAAAATACCTCAAAAATCAAGAATTACTGTAGGTAAGATGAAAAAGAAAAAGCATACAACTGCTCAACACTGTAAGCTAACGCGAAAGACAACCACCATTTGTAATTCTTAAAACTCTTATCTGTCGACATAATTTTTGCCACTCGCTGAACACGCGCATGATCGTCTGCTGAGATAATTACCATGTCAGGTCAACGTGGAATTTACATTGGCCTGGCTTCTATTTTGACCCAATTAGAAAAGAGAGAAACAGTTTGGATGTCGGTTGTTACAAAACATTTGTTGCTTCAGCCCTTTTGCCAAATCTCTCTTCATGGTTACACATAACGGTCGAGGCGACACGACCACATTGGCAGAGCTGGTGGCAAACATGGCTTTCCATTTATCGTCTATCATATCGCAATAGGCCAGTGGTAATCCAGACTAATCTTGTTATGAATCTGATACACTTCCTGTCTGGTAAGAAAACAGCAGCCTGGAAGGAGGTCTTTTACATATTCAAGAGACTAAAGCTTGACAAATCACTGTGTTCAGATGTTTAGCCCTCCTGACAGAGAAGGCCTGGAAGGCAAACGATCATCTGAACTGTCTCGCGTGGTGTTGAAACGCCGAGCAGGAGACACCCTTGGGAGGGGCCCACGTGGACCCACATTAGATCCTAATGTCAAGCTCCGAGGAGTCTCTTCACGGATCATGTTACAAAACTATTGCTATTTGTTTGAAATGTCTGGATGTGACTCGACTGTCACTCTTAAACAAACGTGAATGGCTTTTGGCTGGATTTTTGATCTTTTGTTGTAACTTCCTACCACATGTAGGTCGCACCTCATTCAGCGAGGTCAAAGGGTTGCGGACCAAATCAATCTCTTGGCAGCAGCTCTTTAAAAATGAAGTTGGATGTAAGCTATTTGTAATGGGAAATCCATTTTTAATTGAACACCGGTTTCCTCTGATGAGAATGAACCGACAAAAAGATCAAATGTTCCCATTTATGTTGGCTGGCTATTGAGCGCTAACAGATCCTCACAAGAAGAGAAAACGAAGCCACATCCGTGTCTTCGATTGCCTTGAGGGACAACCGCATTCAAATGTACATGTGCTTCCCCTCCCAGATGGGGCCCAGCTTAGACGTCTGGTCTAAGCAAAGCAACACGCCGTCAGGCACTCCATTAGTGAGAATGGTTGAATTGTGCACCACTCTGTAACTCTACCAAACACAATTGAAAAGAACATCAGACAATCACAGTAGATGTTGGGAAATCTTTGATGTACTGTATGAAGTCTTGAGTGTACAAAATATTTTCACTTTGTCTCACGAGTGAATTTTGAGTAAAACGTTACTATTTATTTGTTAGCTGGAAACAGTTGTGCTAAAGTTGAATATTTTTGCCACTGATGATGTAGAGGTACATTCACCTGACTTCCGTGCAGGTAGGATGGGTGGCTCCATCAATAACCCTGTCAAAACCTGAATATTAATAGTATTTGGATTTTGAAAGGCCACGTAAGCATGGCCAAAAACCCGAATAAGACCCCTGGGTTACCCCTTTAGTTACTTGGTCATGTAAACGCCTATTGGGGCACCTCCATTGAACGGAACTTTGTTTGTATTCTGCGTATTCTGGAATCTTGGTCTACAAACTACTTGAATGCACGGCGGCCATCTTATGTTGCCACTCGCTAAGCGAGTCTAACTTGAATACATTGATTTCTCCGAGGTGACAGTCACAGTCTGTATATTTTGTTATCAGACACTAGTTTAAAAAAATGAATCGCTAGTCAATCTTGTGACCGGTGGTTGTTACTTTAGCTAATGCTAAATGCTATCGTGGTTGACAGTTCAACAGCACTAAAGAAGTAAAAATGTAAAAATACAAACAAACATTTATCAATAATATCTTTTAAAACAATGTTGACAAAAGAAACGTTTTATTTTGGCAAGTGTAGGAATGATGGTGAACATAGTGAGTTTAAAAATCATAATACAACTCCAGCATGGCTTATTTTACATTGTTTCGAGTAACACTTGCTGCCAAACGACAGCCACTCACCAGATAAAAATTCACTTCTCACTTGAGATTCAGTCAACATTAGGCTTGGTATGAATAATTCTGGTCTTAATATCGTGTTGTCACTCTATCATCAGCGAACCAAAGAGGAACAATTTCCTCCCCTAAATATTTCCTTTGTACGCCCATCCCTCTGTGACATATTATGAGACGGATGAGCCAAAAGAGGTCTCCAGTTCGTATTGTTCCCCCGCCTGACTGCCTGCCACCACCTCTCCCAAAGATCTCCAAATCCTAATCCCCCCTGCCTGCCTGCGGGGGTGGGGGATGGGACACCCAGTTCCCTTAGTTCAATCAGCCTCTCAACGAGCACACAAAAGGCTCCACTGCAGGAAATTACACTAGGCGACTTGTAAAAACCCGTACCAAGAATAAATACAGTGTAGTGGACTGAATCGAAACATGGCGGCACCAGGATAATATTTACTTGGGCGCATCTTGCAGTTTAAAAGTGCGGATTAAGTTGAATTAAAAAATAATGGCAGTGTATGCAATTAGGAACAAATTTGGCAACGTAAAAAAAGAAAGCAAACTTTCTTTACTCAAGGATGAAAAATAAATAGATCTTATCTCTGGTCTACCGTTACTGACAGACGGGCTATGATGTGATATCAGATTTGCAAATGAGAGGATGATATCAATGTTCCCATGGTAGTCAATCTATTCCACTCTACTCCGTATTAGTTCCACATGAAGTGGCTCATATTATCCTTTGTGCGTGAAAAACCAACAGCACATGAGTTTATGCTATTTGTTCAGGAAAGAGCATGTGCTTAATTGTTCCGCCGAGCAGCACACAGGCCTTGTTTATGTGAACTTGGATGTCTGCTCTCATCCAGAGGAATGCCCCTGATGTGGGGGACAGAAGAAAAGGCCACCCACAGGGCAAGGAGCTGTCATCGTTCATTCACTGGGGGTTGAGTTTAGGAAATTCTTAAGCAGCCTCTGCAGTGGAAAAAAAAAAAATCTATGGGAGAAAGTTCACAAAGGAGACTCTTGGAGGGAGATTACCGGGAGGGCTTGTGTTATGTGTTTGGATGCTGAATGCCGTGAAGCAAGGAGTTGTAACTAATCTGCAACTCAAACAAGAGTAAATCGGAGATAATCAACAGCGAATTACAATGACAAGCAGTGAGAAACACATCAGCCCAAAATGACCGTGTGTGTGTGTTGGTGATTCATTCACTATGATGAAATATGCCCTCAAGAAGTGGCTCAGTCGGGAGTGCCACTCAACACGCCGGGGAGGAACCCACGAGGCAAGAGCAGGTAAAATGTTGAAAGCCGACATTGCAGTGGCACAAAAGGGAAAAACAACCGCACTGTAGTTATTGAACCACAATATTCCGATGCAATAAACGTTCTGAAAAACAAAGCCAAAGCAAAACACACATGTAAATGTCAAACTACATTATTACAGTTGAGAATGAAGTCAGGAAAGGCTGGAAAATCAACATTTTACACTCTTTCAAAGTCTGTTTATTTCTCTTTTATGTCATATGCACCACCATTAGCATAAAAACGGCATCGTATGTTTGTGGAACATGAACTAAGCAGCAAAAAACGCCTGTTTTTTCTCCAACTCAGGTGGTGGCCATTTTGTACAGAAGTATGGAACTGCCAATGTCGAGTAAACATTTTTGACTGGTGAGTATGGTTAAGTATTAACATATGTACTCACAAAGTACTTGCGAGTATGGTTGTATGTACTTGTAGGCTAAATGCTACAAACAGCATATTTTCACATGATCTCCGTTGCATTATAGGAAAAAATGCCAACCCTAAATCATACACTGCAGACATAAAAAATAAATAAATAAATCATATTTTAGAAATAATAAATGTTCTTTACTTAATTTTCAAATGTATCGGTATAATGTGGGCAAAATGTATTTTTTTCCCTTAACTGACACATGCACCCCATTGGCTCTTTGTAGCATTTATGCTGCATTTGAGGATGGTCGGAAGTCGGACTTTTCCGAGTTCAAACCAGGAAGCGTGTACTGGAACGCCCCCTTGAACTCTGAAATTCCACTTGCGAAGTCGGAAAAAAAGAAAGACCCGACTTCAACCGACGGACTACAATGTGACATCACTCTACAATAGTTTCCCCTTTGGAAACACAGACCGTGGAGGGTAAACAACAATTTACTTTTAGTATAAAACGAGATAGCTTTCTTCATTCATAAATATTCGACATAACTTCACGTAACGCAACGTACGTGATAATATGCTGCTATCTCCCTGCATGAAATTATACGGTCAACTACTTAACTGTATGGAATGCTTATGAAATAAGATAAAAACAATAAATGAGGCAAAATTACGACAAGGTAAGTTTGCTGGAGGTCAAAAATTGTTTTAAGAACCAAAATGAAAAACAATTTACCACTATCCGCCATTTTGGTTGTTTACTTTGCATCGAACGCTTTCAGGTCGGAACTGAGAAAAACAACTCGGATATATCCAACTTCCGACCATCCTCGAATGCAGCATTAGCCTACAAGTACGCTTGGATGTAATTGCGTGTATATTCAAACGCATTGCGAGTATGTACGGAAATACTTGTGACGTATTACCTACTACGCTAGAACGTATTTAAATACGTTCTTTGAACAAACTCGCAAATACATTCGAAAGTATTCGCCAGTCAAAAATGTTTACTCCATATTGGCAGATCCACACTTCTGTAATTTTGCCGCTTGCTGTTGACTTAAAACGACATCACGTTTGCTCAGGGCTCAAATAACGACCAATCATGGCTCACCCATATTCTGAGTTTGGTCATGTGACGTTCACAAACGGAGCTGTGATTGGTCGTTTCCTGATCCTGCAGCAATTGTGATGAAATTTTAAGTCGACAGCAAGTAGCAAAATGGCTGCCCCCAGGTGGATTTTGCTGCTTAACTCATATTGCACAAACACAATATTAATCAGAATGTCGTGATTAGACTAGCTGCATAGAACATACTGTAAAGAAAATGTCTGGATTGGCTTCCCTTTTTAAAGGACTTGCCATTCATAACAAACATGCATTTGTGGGATGAGCCGCATAAGTGAGTATGTGTTGCGTGCATGCTAATTGTGCCAAATCTTCAACGCCTGTGCCAAACAGCTTATTCTGCTGTCGCTCTTAGTATTTCTTCGGTGGATTGAAGTCATATCAGTAACCAGAAAGGAACAATACATATTGACTATTGTAGAAGTGAGATCCTCAATAGCGTGTGGACGAGCAATACACATTCAACCGCGACAGCCTGGCATGCCGTCCTCATGCTGGAACTGAACAATCCCAGCAAGTCAGCCAATGTGGTTGTGTCGGTTACTGAAATATGAGTAGCACATATCATACCAACTCGTGAGAACAACACACCATGCGTACACACACTGTACAAATGACAGTTGTAATATCAACGCAAAACCAGTTGATTTATTTATTAAGTTTACCAAGGCTTTGGGGATCTTCAAAAATCTATAAATCAAAATATATCAAAAAAATGTCTCACAGAATCAGCCATACTTTTTAAGAAATCGCCCACTTCATATAAATTGTTTGAATATCTTCCACAATTGTTGTTCACGTGGACATTTAATCTATCATCTCAAATTGATGACACATTCATCCCACTTTTCTTAATCAAGATAAGCTTTTGTTGGCTAAACCTCAAAATTATCAAGGCACCAATAATAAATAAACAAGTGATGGGCAGTGCAAGTCAATTCAGAATAAATTATTGAAAATATCTTCATTATTTATATATCATTTAACTAAACCATTCAAGAAAGGACCGGATGGACATTTTCGGTTAATGTTAGTACTGAATAAGCCCAATGGTGGACCACGAGATTCAGCTAGCAAGTCATAGTATACTTTTTAACAAACCTTTTGTGTAAATATATAAAGACAGATGAAATGCTGATCACAATATCATTGAAAACATTGGAGAATGTTAAAGGGCAGTTACCCTGTAATGACAGGGTGGACAACGACAGGACATTTTTAGTTGATATGAATATTGAATGAGCCCAATGGTGGACTACATGATTCAGCTAGCAAGTCAACTATGTACATTTTAACAAACATTCTGAATTTGTAAAATATATTTTTGAAACCACTTGACATTTCACTATGACAAGGTTAAGCTTAACAACATCCAACTATAGTACACACGTACAATGAAAAGTACGAAGCAAAAGTGTAAATATTTATTATGCAACGATCTGCTGTTTCATCCTTCACTGAAGAAAGACAAAATGCTGGTCATAATGTTACTGAAAATTGAGTTGTTGTTGTTGTTTTTTTTGTTTTTTTTAAAGGGCAGTTACCCTATTATGACAGGGTGGACACATGCAAAATGTTTAATATGATCATGGAAATAGAAAAATACATGATAAAATGGACTTTTTTTTCTTATTGATTTAGTATCATTTGACCACTTACTACACACACTTGGTGCCAAACTCGCATCCACATGAAACTTCATTATTCTGCTACATTTCTGATGACGGCGTGATTGTGATGAGGACACCAAGGGCACTTTGTAGTGATATTGACCCATACTTATTTGTATTCAGGCACAGTTGTCGATGCACTCCTGGTAGCATTGCTGCTTTTTATTTCATTTCAAACTGCTTATGTATATATTTATTGATACAAACACATGCAGTACATCATAGTAAATACACACATTATAGTTCTTTCTGCTACATATAATTCCTGTTGAGTATTTAAAATGTATATTAAGTTTCTTCTACACAAACTGCTGCTTTTACTGTGAAAATTGAACGTGGAATTACCCTAAAATTAAAACTAAATACAAATCCAAAATTGTAGTTTATGATTTTTTATGTGTGTTATTACAACAGCCTTAGTTCCAATGCCAACCGCTGGCATGGCATGAATATGACGACATAATCTGTGGGCTTTGGTCTGTATGGGTGCTAGGATGATGTTCACATGTTGCAAAAGCACAATATTTGAATGTAGACAGATCCGAAATGGTTAAAACCAAAAGTCTTCCTTTGACTACCGGTACTAACTACAGTGAGGAATGTGAAACATTTTCCATGACTTCATTTTCCTTCAGTTAGGTAGCAAATAGAGTTCAGTATTATGTTAACGTGGCATAAAATTAACATATCAAGTAAGATGCTAATGCTTTGATACCGTAGGTTTAGCACCCTAGCTAACAAAGGAAAGCGTGACATGCAACAACATGTTTTAGCAGTAACAATGTTGCAGCCAAATATCACTTTATTCTCACGTTACTTAGGATGACATTTCTGGATAAATTGCATGTGAATGCTGAAGGGGAAAAAATAAAAATGTGGAATCACATTGAATGAGGCGGAATGCTGAAAGATATTGAATTATATCAAATAGTATTGAATGATATTAAATGATATTGAACAATGTCAAATGTTCTCGAATGGCAGTAGAGAAATACAAACATTGAGTGATGTGGAATGATACTAAATGATATTTGATGATATGGAATTAGGTGAAATGTAAGAATGTGCAATATGAGTGAAAAATGTGGAGTTTTTTTGGTATGTGGGAATGGTTAGAAGGTTGAAAATCATTCCCAAGGTAAAAGGAATAAGCTGAACATTTTGAATGTAGATTGAGAATGAATTGCTGAATGTGTCATTGGAAATGAATGGAGAATTTGTGGGTCAAAAAAGTTGAATTATGTGGAATTGTTCAATTCAATTGTTCTATCAGATTGAATGGCAAGGTGAAATGAATGGATTTGAATTTTGAACAGGAACCTAACTAAATATTAACCTTAACTCTAGAACTTTTGTTGGTGAAAAATCATGCAGAATATTTTAGTGAAAAAAAAAGTGGAATTTTTGCTATATGTGAATTGGGAGAGTGTTGCCCAATGATCCCAAGCGGAATTGAATGAGCTGAACATTTTGAATTTCGAATGGGAGTAAACAGTTGAATGTCTCATTCAAAATGAAAGGGGATTTAGGGGGTGAAAAACGTCCAATTGTGGGAAAATTGTGAATGTTTTGAATGAGAAAAGTAATAGCCCGCAAAGTGTGAATTTTTGGACCATGGTGAAATTGGAATGGTTTGAATCGGTTGAGAAATGTCGAAGTAGTAGGACAACGTGTGAATGCTTTTTAGAAATGTTTATGGACACTCAAACGCAGAGGTGGATAGTAACGAGTTACATTTACTCCGTTACATGTACTTGAGTAACTTTAAAAAATAAAATAAAAAAATACTTCTAAGAGTAGTTTTACCACACAATACTTTTTACTTTTACTTGAGTAGATGTGTGAAAAAGGATCGCTACTTTTACTCCGCTATATTTGGCCACACTAAAGTCGTAACTTTTTCTCCTTTTTTCATTATCTCTACCAGAGACGCCAACAGCTGTTCTGCCACATGACTGCGTTTCACCAATCAGACGTAGCAACAATAATCACGACGACTCCTTCCCTTAACATTCTACCAATCAGACATAACAATGCAGTCACATGACCACAGGCGGCGTTTGTAACATAGCAGCGGGTAATAGCTTTATAATGCGGTGTCTTATGTGTCTGCCGAAACAAACTGACATTTTGGCATTTAAAAATTCCACATCGAACCTGAGTTAACATGTCGCGGTAAGTTTGATCTAAATTCTTGCTGTATTTAGGCAGGTATTTGTCTTAAGTGTTGAAAAGGACCTTTTCACATAGACTCTTTTGCAAACACTAACTGTTGCCATAAACAAAACAGATCACGATACATGTTATATGGAGGTATGAATTGGCGGTCGCACTAAGTGTCACAAATTATTAACTGTAAAGAAGTTTTGGGAACAGATAAACACTTGACTCCATGTAATGCCAGAACCTGGTAAGAAAACAAATGTTAAGCCATTCTTATTCAATGTAGCAATGATAGCATATGTCAACAAAAGATTTAGGCTAAAAAGTACAAGTTTCTAATTGTTCTGCTGGATGGGCATTTACAGAAATGTAGTGACCACAATATTTTCAGGTGTACACTATCAGATTTAATAGATTTAATACAGTAATCATCAGAAATCCTACTTTAAAAAAGCTAACTTAATTAACTTTGCAAATTGAACTGAATGTGTGATTTCAATGGTTTACTCGCCTGTAAACTCATAGCCTGATATTTTTTGTGTCAACAGAGGGTTCACCCCAACAAAATTAACATTTTTGTCTGTCTGATTACATTGTTTTAAACAAAAAAAAAAAATCAGACAATGTTCAAGCAGTTACTCGGTACTTGAGTATTCTTTTTAGCGAATACTTTTTTACTTCTACTTGAGTAAATTTTTTAATGATTACTTTTTACTTTTACTTGAGTAATATTATTTTGAAGTAACACTACTCTTACTTGAGTACCATTTTTGGCTACTCTACCCACCTCTGCTCAAACAATTCCTGCACTGATTTAAAAGAAAGAAAAACTGCATATTGTACATAGCTAGCGCTGTTGTGGTTTACATATGACTCGTACAAAGATAAATACACGTAAGGATATCATAAATATGACAAATGTTGTGACACTCGTGCCCCGGGCGATAGCAGCGCATAATAAAGCCACTGCGAGGTTGTGTTTAGACTGAACATGTAACCAAATCTTCCAGAGTTATCTTCCACAAGGCGTGTTAGTACACGTACCACGAGGAGATAAAATAGCATCCAAGGAGCCCAGGCCAAAGAATAAGTGCATGAGTTGGGAGTGATGATCACAGTGTGGTTTATTCTTCTGGGAATGAAAGTGATCACGGCCCGCAAGGATCGCTCCAACAAAATGATCCAAAGTGCGTTTCACACAATGCAAGCTTTTATCCCCGGCATGAGCAAACAAAGGGACGTGATTAAGGCTCGCTGTACATTGCCGCACTGTGGGAAAGAAATGTAAGCCATTCGGATTGCGCTGGGATGACCCTGCCGCTCTTGCCAAAGCCCTCCGCATAATCACCCCTACTGTGCCCAAGTAATTGTCTCTCTGTCTGAAATAAATGAGTAGGCTGTGTTTTTACTCTCCAACTATTGTCGGTCTAAACGTGGCCTTAGGTGTTAGCAGGGTAATGACAGGCTGCATGTAATGCTGTACGCATTTCTTTTTACGTCTCACGTCGCCAGTCGTTGCTCCTCTGCAATCTCCTTTGAACATATGAGATGGATACTCATGTGTGGAAAATAACATTAAGACCTTCTGCTACTCAATTTAAAATACTGGTAGTTACATTCAGAAAAATAGTTTCCTTTACAGAAAGTGAAAAATAAGGACTTCAAAAAATAGCAGTGTCCTGCTTCTACCTTTTACCATCTCAATTATGAACTGTATAAAGATTGACAAACACTTGGAAGATTGTGTTTATCTTGTGTGTTCAGGGAGTCATCTACTTTCTGGCGACTGTGGATTCATATTCATGCCTAGAACCGCTAAACTACAAATTCTAACTGAATGCTAATAATTAGGGCTGTAAAACAAAGACACAATTGGAATCGGAAAATCTTTTTTTTTTTTTTTTTAGCTGAAAAAACGCGAGTGCATCGAATCAAACAGAATTGTTTCACTTTGAAATAACTCAAAATGCATCAAATTGTTTATTGAGAGATACCTATTAGAAGGAAACGGTACATTTGCAGTCTGCAACTAATGACTATTTCAGTAATCGGTTAGCCTGTTGATTATTTTTTCGATTAATCGATGAATTGGATTAAACAAACATTTGATTTCCATCTTTTTTTTCAACACCAGGACATTATTCAAAACAGACAGTGCAGAAACAGAAATTATGGTTCGGTTTGGGCAAAAAAAATCTTGATTATTGCTTTTCCATAATTCAGTTTTTTTATTTTGATTCAAAATAAAGAATCGGTCCACTCTCATGGAGGACTACAAAAATCAAAGATTTACTGTTGAGGAGATGAAAATCTGAGCATTTGGACTACTTTAAATTAAAAATATAAATGATTCATCGCTTATCAAAAATAATTAATTAATTTCATAATCAATCAGTTGTTGATTAATTGACTCATCGTTTAATTAATCGCACCTATAATGACAACAAAAAAAGTCATTGCATCATATCCTCAAACTGAACCATACCAAATTGAATCATAATTCCACTAACTGAATCATTCTACTTTCTAATCAAACCGTCGTTGAATCGTTTCAAACACCACATATAAAGAACCATATCAAGTAATCTTTTGTGGAGCGGTACGCACCCTTCTGATACATACCCCATTTTTTTGAATAATTACATGCGGATTTGAAGGACAGTTGACTGTGTTTCTTCTTGTTCTGGCATACACGTGAATATACGTCACCAATCTGTGTATTACGAAGACATCAATGTCGCTCGATCTGGACGTTCACGCTACTTTAAAATTCCCTTTTCCTCACTCCCTGTAAAGGAATAACAACGTATGATCCATTATTGTTGTTACATGTATGAAAATGAAAGTTCTACTAAAGATTTTCTTGACAGGAGACGACTAGTGGATTTTGGCCCAGCAGTCGCTTCACTTCGACGTCAGTCGGCGGCCGAAGCGACCAGCCCCTTCTTGGCACCTTGGTGGTAGTGACTCTCCAGCTTCCCTGCGAGAGAAAAAGGGGGTGAAAGGGAAGGGCGGGAGGAAGGGGAGAGGAAGAGATGAATCAAAACACCATCAAAGGGACAGGGTGACCTTTCGGAGAGCTCAAGGCCCACTGATTAGAGGCGGCCTTGGGTAGACGCGGGAGCGAGCCGAGCACCGCGAGACGAGACGAGACGAGACGAGACGAGACGGGCCGGCAAGAGAAAGCCGGAGCTCAAAGGCCAACGAGACTCTTTAATCCGTGGCTGAAAGAGATTAGAATACAGCCTTTGTTGGCGGCAAAATAAAGTGGCCTTTAATCTGGTTATATGGACGGACATCCACTGGTAACATGCACCGCAAAAACAAAGAAAGACTTCCTGAGAACAAATTCAAAGACGCCCACCTTGAACTGGATGAACGAATCTACTGATTGAGCCTTGAAATGTTTCAAGATCTTCTGTACAGAAAACACTTTGGACTGTTTGCCATGGTGGGAGTGACAATTAACATGTTTCGTGATGCAGTTGGTCAAGACTTTTAAATGCCACGCTTCAATGAAGACCAAAATGAGGCGCCAATAAAGCAGATGGTTTCCCAACAAGGGTCCACTCAGGCTTTCCCACCCCACCCGAAGAAAAGCAGTTTTTCCTACGCTACTCTTGGCTACTGCTTGTTCATGCAGCGTTTTGGTGTTTGACACACGCACAGGACAATATTGGACAATTACATTCAAATAGATCAACGGGAATGTCCGATTGGAAATTAACTTGGAAATCCTCTGGAAAGCCTCTCGTTACCTTCATGGAAGTCACCCTGAGAGTAGATATTATAAAAAAGTGCGAAGACCATTCACAAGAACACAACAATTACAACGAATGTGTTGAGTATTATGGCGTGCAGCTGATCAACATTTGTGGCACAACTTTCATAGTCAAGTGAGCACAAAGTGGACAATGTGATTTTTTCCCCCCTCATTATTTTGATTAATGAGTGTAGATGTGCAACGATTAATCGACAACTAATCAATTTTTAAATTAATCAATAATCATTTTGAATGATCACTGAATCATTCAGATGTTTTTTTTTTTTTTATTTAAAATTGTCTAAATGCTCGCAATTTCAGCTCTTCAACATTAAATATTCGCCGATATCTGTAGTCCTGCATGAAAGTGAGCTGATTATTTTTTTGTGCTAAAAACAATTATTTTTACTCATCTACCTTACTTAGTTTCCTCACAGTATAGACCAAACCAGGAACTAAATCATAAATAATGTATGTTTGTGCAATATATTTTTGAATGTTTTTGATTTGTTTTAATCCAATTTATCAATTAATCGAAAAAACAATTGACAGATTAACCGATTACTGAAGTACTAGGGCTGGGTATCGATACTAATTTCCTGACGAATCAATTCGATTGCATTTCACAAGAGTTAAATTCAATACGACTTTGATTTTTATTCAATTTGATTAAATTCCATCCAATTATGGAAACTATACATATGTTTATTGAATACCAATTCTTCTTACGTATTAAGAAGATAATAAAACTCCACAAACCTTAAATTCCACATGAAGTTATGCAGAGGCAGTAACTGGTCAAATGATTTAGTTGATTTTTGTCCAATGTTCAACATTTCAATTCAAAAAAGATTTTGAATTTTCTTGCAATGTGTCAGGTCATTTTGGAAATGAAAGAAAATACTTCCTGTCAAGACTAAATGTCAAGAAAACAGATACCAAAAATATATATATTTAGGCTTTTAAGATTCTATTTCCTCATGAAATTAAATTGATTTATGGTTTTGTGAATCTATTGATATTGACAAATCAATTTTTTTTTTCAACCCAGTCCTATTTGCAGCCCTAAATGAGTGCACTTAATTGAAGGAAAACAAAACATCAAGAAAGCAACAGTGGTTTAGTGTACGACAGTAAATGATTTGTAACAGCAGTGAGCAAGTGATCGTGGAAAGGTGACGCCTAAGTGCAACCCATACATCTGCGGGAGCGTCTATATGCGGCCTCATAATCCTTTCTATGTCAAGAATGAAGAGCGCAGAATATCATCAGCACGCATATGTGAAGTGCACCTGCTCAAACCGTTGAGCACATTTCACTGCTTTCATTGCTTTGGCAATTGCCACCGTTATAAAACGTTACTATCACTTGGAGAACATTTGTCGGGAGGAAAAGAGCAGCTTTTTTTTTTTTTTTCCAAAAGAAACATTTTATGAGGTCGCTGTTGCAAAGTATGCTCATTACTGGCGAGTAAATAACCACTGCTGCTGAATTTTGGATCAACTGTTTTGGCTCCAGGGTGAAGTGTCGAGTCCGATAAGCAGCAAACGCCGCCCTTCTGCTTGTCCGACATTCGCTGGCTGTTTTCGCCGTGGCTGAAAAACTTGCACGGGCTCTCTTGTGCTCTTTTTTTCATGTTGTCAAGTTATAGGCTGACTGGCGGCAGAATGAACAAGGTGGCCCGTTTGCTCACCATTTCCAAGTCTTGTCAGTCAAAGTGCTCCTTTACCACTAAGTGCTGCTTAGACCTCAATGATTGGAAAAGAAATGCCGATTCAGTTCAAGATTCAATTCTCAAATGATATGCATAAGCATCATTCTACTCGTCAATTATGAGAGGGAATAAATATGACATGTTAAGAGCTTGATTAGAAAGGAACAAAATGTACGTATGCACAAGTCGACACTTCTGCGATGGAGCGAAACATTCAAACAAACAGCAGCGATGGCGAATATGAGAATTAAGCAGTCAAGTTGTAGCTTGCCAAAGGCGCCTAATGTATATATCGCAGTATGCTTCTCATCTATAGCTTTGAGAGGAAAGCTATATATAAAAAAAAATACCCCCCCCCAAAAAAAACTAATTTGCTAACAAAAACGTATAAATACGTCCTATTTTAAATGTTTTACGTGTCCCAAAGACGTATAAACGTTCTTATGTTTTTTTTTTCTCTTAATGCTAGAGCATACAGATCTCCAAAATGTAAAAGTGGTAAAACTGTGCAGTTACACTTGAAATCCAATCACTCAACATAATGTATGACAAAAACGAGGGATGTTAGATATAGTGTTGTTCCGATACCGATTCTGATATCGGCAGAGGCGCCAATACTGCATTAAAACAGTGGTATCGGTATCGGTGAGTACTCACAAGTAACATGCCGATACCAATAATTCCAACGCTAATATAGGATTCGCTCGTGCACGACATTCACTGAGATGTGACATGTTCACTGCATGCTGATCTAAGATATCCTATTGGCCCTTGAATGCTCTCAACCAATGGCAGGACAGCTTTTTCATGTTGAGGAAAAAAAAACCTTAGGTATCGGTATCGGCTGATACTGCGAAGCTGGGTATCGGAATCGGTATCGGGGGCCAAAAAACGTTATCGGAACAACACTAGTTCGATATCTTTTTATTTTTTTCAGACCTGTCGATACTCAGACCCTCAGTACTCACAGATACCAATACCAAGTGGTGATACCAATCGTACATTTTGATAAATAATAAACAAAAATCAATCATGAAAAGATATTTTTAAACAAATATATTTCCTTTAATTTTGACAAAAAAAAAACCCAAAAAAACAGCACAGTCACTCTTCAATAGTGTTAACGCTCAAAATAAAACACAAAAATGCTCTTTTAGTTTCGGATTCACAATTTTGAAGTATTTCCAAACCGGTGAAGTTTTGGTGAAAACGCTGACATGCTTGTGGGTTCATTGTTGTCAAAACAGGAAATGATCCTGGTGATTTGCCATGGTGTTAAACTGCTGTAGGCTAGCGCCAGCTACAGGCAAGGAGGACTCACTCAATGCCCCGCCCCCCTCCGGCATCGGTCGCTTGTACTCGTTGGCCTTACGAGTACTTGGAAAAAAAGGCTGGTATCGGTACTCGGCCATGCCTAACAAAAACAACAGTAATGCAGCTAATAACATTAAGCTACATTATTTTGTGGAATGGTCAATTATGACACGATTAGGGCTGTAACTAACCATTCTTTCAGTTGTTGATTAATTTGTTTCTTTTATTTGTTGTTAATCCATGAATCTGTTTTTAAAAATGTTTATCCTTTCCAACCCTGTATTAAAAAACAAAAACAAAAAAACAAAAACAAAACAAAAAAACCCAAAAAAAACAGGACACCATTTCAAATCGACAGCGCACAAATATAAATGAATTAAGATTCGGTTACTGGTTTTTGGTCTGCAAGGTGAGGAGAATCGGCAAAAATATTGATCATTGTTTTCCAGAGTAAAAGCAACTGTGGTTCAAAACAAAAGATCATCTGCCCACTTTCAAGGAGGACTACAAAGATTGGACAATATTTACTGTTGGAGAGCTGAAATTATGAGCATCAGGACTTTTTTTTTTTTTATTAAAAAAAAAAAAAGGCATTTTTTTTTATTAAAAAAAGATGTCTAAATGATTCATCGATTATCCAAAATAATTAGATTTGATAATTTATTAGTTGCCGATTAGATATTGGACCACTATTAGTAATGTATTCTATTCATCAATTATCAAAAATAATTATCAATTAATTTGATAAATGATTAGTAGTCAAATATTACACCTATTAAAAACTATACTAATGTAGTTGATTGATTATCAACATTTTTTGTTTAATTTAATAATTGAGTAGTTATTAATTAATCATTGTACATCTACATACTATAATGTCATATCCTCCTGACTACCAGGAAAAAAAGAAAAAAAGAAGTCCAATCATGTTTATTTTGATATTCCCCAATCTTTGTGAAGTAACTGGAATACTGCTAAAGAATTTTTTTTGGGGAAAAAAAAGGTTTTATTTTTAAGCTATGATGTGTCCACTACAGAGGACATTTTTTTTTAAACTTAAATGCTAGGCTCAAATACAGTTAAAATAATTCAATACTTTAATGTGTCGTTAAGAGTCTTATAGAAAACATGCTAACAACATTTAAAGCCTAAATATGTTCAATAAAAAGTGTTTTACACATACTTTTCCTTTTCCCTTCAATTAAAGGTAGCAAAGCCCCGCCCCTACACATTTGGTATCATTGGAAATCTCTGAATGTCCTCTATAGAGCACAAAAGGAGTTCATTCAATCGTATGCACTGGGTGGGAGATATTCAGGTTTAAAAAGGTCCACCACAGAGGACACATTTGAATTGCTGGTTGTCAAGAGGATACTGCCAATGCCAACCATCCGTTTTTGGGTATTTGGCTTTGTCAGCCTCCCAACCTGCAATTTGATATTGGCAAAGGTTTTACAGTATTGATCTATTTATTAAGAGCAGCTAACTGAGCATGTTGCATAATTTCATGTTAAAAATGTAAAGGTTATTAAAGATAGGTAAAGATTTTGATTGTGAAGGTTATGGTGACATCTCGTTTATCTGGTAAAGATGAATTAATTTCTCTGCCTCAATTGCGCCACAAAATATGCAGGACGTGTGAGCTGTAAAAAGACAAAAAAAAACCACACAGCTAGAATAAGTGATCAGCCTAAAATATAAATTTAGCAGCTTTAAAATTATATGTTTGCATTAATATAAGTAAAACACTAACCACATTACATTATATTTTATATGCAAGTATGAACAACGTGCATGAGTATGTATGAGTATGCTTGCAAGGTCAGTGAGCCTGTAGCGTGAATATCGTTAATGGTTGCGAAGCTGCCGAGGGACAAAGAGAAGGAGGTGGAGAGGAAAGAGGCTCAGGAGGACAGCAGGAGGGCGAGCGAGAGAGGAGAGAGAGCGAGAGAGAGAGAGCGAGAGAGGGGATGAAGTATAAAAGGCTGGCCCATCGATTGGCAGAGATAATTTCCCATCGATTGCTGCGCTGCTTGGAGTTTGCGCCAATAGGAGGCCATATAAAGAGCACACGTCGCCATCATCAAGATTGTACAACAAGAAGCTCATTCAGACACACCAACACCGTGGGACATATTTACTAATTAAATTGCCATGGCGCAAAATGGAGGGCTAAAGCTCATTGGTGCTGCAAAGCATAATCCCATGAGAATTGTTGGGCAGTCGTGAGGAAAATACTTACCGATGCCACAAAAGACATACGCAACCATTGACATTGTCAGTGATATGAAGAACACACAAGGCCACCATCGACCTTAGAGTAATCATCAAAAATAATCATTTGATTCTTAGGTTTCTCTTGATTTGGTATACGCATAAGAATTTATGCATGTTATTAGGTAGCCATTAAATAGGGTTGATCTCAAATGATGTCACATTTTTCTCATTAATATGCACGAGTCGGGCAAAATTACATAGTAAGACACATGCGTAGACATTTTGGAAGACGACAACATCCCAGGCGTGAAATTTCAACACGGTTCAATCGACAAACATACTTTGGAACAGCTTAAGTGGTGGATGACATGCCGAGACCTCAAAGTGGGTGGAAAGAAAGCAGTTTTAGCACAAAGGCAAGATTTACTATATAATCAGCTCGTCTAGTTGACTGCTAATCTCGTGTCAGTCGATCATTTTCACAAAAACGAAACACATTAAAGCCACGATTTTCATTGTAAGATTTTAAACCTACCGTTGGACTGTTACTTTTGTCTAGTTACTCTTGTTAAAGTGGCATGGTGACACAGTGACCATATCTTAGTGACACTGATCAACTAGCATGTTGTTGTTGGCATAGGTTACCTTTTAAAACACCCAATATGGTTCTATAGTGCTGATACTTTATATTCATTTTCACATCTAAGCATCAGTGGCCTTCATCGGTAAACGCAAGGTCTTTTTGATGTATTTACACTAGGGGTGTTAAAAAAAATCGATTCGGCGATATATCGCGATACTACATCGCGCGATTCTCGAATCGATTCAATAAAAAAAAAATCGTTTTTTTTTTTTTTTTTTTAAGAGCTCAGAATTGTTCATCTTACCGATTCAACGTCTTATCATCATTGCCTTTTTTTTTGTTTTTTTTTTGTGTGTGTATGAATCGATTTTTAAACTTCCATTTTTAATGGAAAAATATTCAACAAAACGTCTGACTTCGGGTTAGGATTCACACCTTGAGCATGGACGAATGTTATATGAACGGAACATTAAGCCTTAATATTTTATTTTAATGCTGTTCAAACATGAAACAGATTACAACCTCTATAAGACTGAAATTTCAGATAAATAAATAATACATTTTCATATAAATCTTACACTCTACAAGCTTACTGATTAGTATTTTCTAAATTTGAATGAAAAAAAATTGCAACAATCGACTTATAAATTCGTATCGGGATTAATCGGTATCGAATCGAATCGTGACCTGTGAATCGTGATACGAATCGAATCGTCAGGTACTAGGCAATTCACACCCCTAATTTACACTATGATGTATAGTAGCTAGCATGTAGCAGCTAGCAGGGCTAGTGCTAAGAAAGCGTACGATAAACATACTGGCAGTCTAGATTTTCAGCTGTTGGCACATTTCCGCCAACGAAATGTAGCCAGCACATATAGGCGTGTTCCGTGACATTTTTTGCATAAATCACTGCCGTTTAATTGCACATGCTTGAACCCAGTGTAGACATTTCTCTGGAAAGTCCCTTCATTTGATCCGGTCACAACATTGCCAATCACATAGGGGCAGACACCAAAGCAGCAGAGGTTTGTTGTAACTATACAGTAACACTTCTGTTAGGTATATTTATGGTGAAATAGAGAGTCAGGGTCTTCTCCGGGTACTCCGGTCTTCTCCCACATTCCAAAGACATGCATGGCAGGTTAATTGGGCGCTCCGAATTGTCCCTAGGTGTGCTTGTGAGTGTGGATGGTTGTTTGTCTCTGTGTGACCTGCGATTGGCTGGCAACCAGTTCAGGGTGTACCCCGCCTACTGCCCAATGCCAGCTGAGATAGGCTCCAGCACCCTCCGCGACCCTTGTGAGGAATAAGCGGTCAAGAAAATGGATGGATGGATAGGCAGTCACTTTACAAGTTTTGCTTCGTACGAATACACTGTTGCCTGCCTGTGTTTCTTGTTCAAAAATCAACAGGCCGTGCATGCACATGTGCAATGCGTTGTTCTAAAAATAGCAGTTTAGATGTAATTGGAAACTGCCCAATTTTATATTGATTTAAATACTCAGATAGTGATTCAGTAAGGAGTAAAAATACAGAACCAAGAGCAAATGTGGACAATTTTGAAATAGTTAACCCTGACATGTAGACATGTCACATATTAAGTCACATTTTATAGCAATAAAACATCTAAAAAAATATGTATTTTCACATACTCAACTTATTTGTGCATATGGAACACTAAATAACA
Organism: Festucalex cinctus; assembly: GCF_051991245.1. Classification (NCBI taxonomy): domain Eukaryota; kingdom Metazoa; phylum Chordata; class Actinopteri; order Syngnathiformes; family Syngnathidae; genus Festucalex; species Festucalex cinctus. The sequence goes on from NC_135414.1 coordinate 12,495,088, forward strand.
AAATCTGCACGTTAACTTACATATTTTTCGAAAATTGTTGATGTCAGTAGCAACAGTGAGTACGTTTCCATACAACCTTTCAAAACCCGAATATTGGCAATATTTGGGTTTTGAAAGGCCACGTAAACATGCAAAAACCCTAAATAAATGAAATGAAAAATCTGAATAAGAGCTCTGAGTTACTCCTTTCGTAACTGGAATTCTTGTTCGTATAAACACATTCGGAATACCTCGTTTGAACGGGGCACTGGTTTGCCTTGTGCACATGATCTTTGAAGTTGGCCTTCTCAGTGCACAGTATGAACAATTGTTGCTGCGTTTGGCTTGACTTTTTCTTCCTGACAGTGCACACATAATAAAATGCCTCAAGCATTGTTTTTAACCGAGGTATTCAAATCAAAGCAAGTGGCAGTTTGATTCAGTTAGGTATGATTATCTGTCTTTCTATTATAAATCGTCCCAAACAACCATCACTTTCCCCCAATATTGTACAGTATGTTTCATTTGTGTTGGGTGGAACTTCAGCAGAGAATGGTCATTTCTGTATTCCAATGGAATATTAGTGGCACCATGGGAAGAAAACAAAAAGTGCCATTGCTTTGTGATTTGACGACAGCAGGGGAGTGCTTGCTGTTTGTGTCCCTTGTTTACAGATACAGCAATTGCTCTGTGCCCCTTTTATCTTCTTTGTTTAATTCATTGATGTTTCACTTTGCTTGATTGGCACAACTAACAAACACACTGCAATATGCTGCAAACACACACTGCAGTACAAGCATAAGCCAAATCGGGGTTTACCTTACCATGGTGAACAAAAAACAACTGATAGTCTAATTGAATCTATCGTAACTTATTGTGATATTCATGTAAAAGCCCGAGGGAAGGTGGAACATCTAATAGGATTCTTCTTGTGAAAAGAATGAATGTGGGGGGAAAAAAAAAAAAAAAAAAAAAGTCTCCAGTGAGTACTTGGAGCCAAGATTATGTAGGCGGTCCTATCTGAAAACAGCGCCAGTTGCTCTGAAAAGAACACATCTTCTCGCCCAAATGGATGACACTTCTCTTTCTGATACTAAAGCTCCAGCTAATAGCGTTTGGAATGTGAAACCAAGCTGATGACACTCGTGGATGTGAATAGAAACCCTGCAAGCCTCAAGACATCAGCAAAACAGTATGTGGAAACCCCCCCGCTTGGATTCCCATCTTGCTGTTAGTCACACCTAACTTTGATACCCTTCCTCGCCTTGCGACTTCATTTACAAGTGGATAGAGAAGGTGCTGTTTGAAACTTGCTTGCATGCTGTTTGCAAGGGCTTTGGGAGAATCATCAAGCGTGCGTCCCACTGAAGAGGAAACAGCCTCTCTGCATTTCTTGGGCTCTCCAAACCTCGTGGCCTGAAGCTGTTTTTACAGACTGCGATGGCTGAGTGATTTGTCCAAGCAACAGTGGGGCTGCTGAAAAGGTTTAGTCACGCACATGACAGCTCGTCACCACTCACAGGAGAACCGGCGTCTGACAAGTCATGGAAAGCAAAGGTGTTGCTTCTAGTGGAGTCGTGATGACATGATGATGATGATGATGATGGCTCGAATATGTTGCTGCCCATGAAAACCACAGATTCAACCAGATCTGTTTTTTCTTTTGGTTTTGAAAGGAAACTTAAAGGGTTTATATCCCTTATAATTCCCCAAACCCTACGATGTAATATTTTTTTAGGACTTCGAAGGATAACAGTTAGCATTAGTCACATTTTATGATTTGGTAATGGCTCAAAAGGAATCTCACTCAGCTTCATTAGCATATTGTACGCTTTGCCGTAGGGTAATAACTGCTCCTTCAACTGGAAGGGCAGCAAAACCTCAAGCAAGAAGAGTCTGCTGCAACCCTATTAACACAGGAAAGCAGTACAAAATGCTTTAGGTATTCTGTATTCATAGGGGGATAACACAGGAGTGCTTGTCTGTTGTGCTTTACTTGCTGGTCTTTGCTGTTGCACACACAGGCCAATCCAATATACATGAAACGTTAGGAACTTGGATAAAGGAAAATAAGCCAAATGTTTGTACATCTGCCAATGTTCCCTAAAACTTTAATCTGCCTTTAACTGTGAGGCATGGATGCATAACTGTTATGAGTAGAGAGTTAGATCGACATTTCATATTGATCAACACCTAAATGATGTAATATGTACAACATTGAAATTAGAAAATACTGCATATCAAATACTAAACTTTTTTGGTGCAAACCCCACACAAAGATAAAAAAAAAAAAAATTGGGCATTTAAAACTTGCTGTCATATTGTGTGTGGGGTATTCCAATAATCTCAACACACCTAAAAAAAAAATAAATAAATACACGGACTGAGAGCCGACTGAAAGAGGTTTACGTCTGTCGTGTATTTTTACAAGGCTTTACGTCATAAAGCACTCACCAAGAATGCGGAAGCACTTGCAAGAAGGTGGGCATCCGTCAAACAACCCAGGGAGCTATCACATGGTCACACGTATACAGTATGCAGTAATAGAATTTTCAATTCATTATATCACTTTGTTTCATCATATTGTCACATAATTCTAATTTAATATAATTTTGCGAATGTAATAAATTGGCAATTAATTAATTTGTCAATTTGGAACTTTTTTCCCAGCAATTATCTTTGGAATAATGACACCAGAACAATATGCACATCATGTATCCAAATGGTCAATACGGCCTCTGGCTGAGTGTCCCATCAAGCCTACGGCAACTGAACAAAGGAAAGGAAATTGATACCTACCAAATGAAATTAAACAACTAAAAACATTGCTTAAAATAACCGATGCAATATTTCTTCTCAGACTGCTGCTTATCATTTCTAATTGGAAAAAACAAACCAAGGTAATCCTATGATGGTGGCTAAAATGAGGTCTAATGAGGTACAGCATAATGTTGCTGTTACACAACATGGTAAACGTTTGTACAGCATTTAACTCATTCACTCCCAGCCGTTTTCATGGTAGCAACCCCCTTCGCTCCCAGCCGTTTTACTGGATTTTGACTGATTTTGCAAGACCCACAGAATATTGTGTTCTATTGCTATACTGTAAAAACATGAATATAAGATAATAGAATATAAGTTTCATTATTATTCACAAACCTGTTGACAACAATATGTAATATGGCCCTGGTTGATCTCTTATACTCTGCTGCCACCTGCTGGCCGTTTTTTGTAGTAATACCATTGGTTTACGCAACCTCTTCAGGTCAGAGGCTGCAACAAAGCCTTCTGCATGCTGTAGCATTAAAAAATAAATACATATAAAAACGTTTAAATACGTTTTTGGGACCATGCCAATATTTAAAATAGAACGTTTTTATACGTTTTTGAGAGCAAATGAGTTAAGGCATGTTGAACGCAACATTTCAATCTGTACTTGTCGTGGCCTGTGGAAGAAACCAATAAAATGAATATACAACATTTCTGAAGCTTGAGAATATGTAAGAGAATCATCCAAACGTGATTTTGTTTTGAGTACATTAATTTGAAAGTGTCTGTGATTCTGTGTTTGTTCCCCCAAAACAAACTTACAACACAACTGAATATAAAAGAAGGAGCAGATGGATGTTCCTTCTGGAAGCCGTGTGTTACACATCCTACTCTGTCAGAGCACCGCTGTTGTTTGGTTCTTCATTTGGAAGTGTGTTCTTTGCAAAAATAAATAAATAAATAAATAACCCCCCCCCCTGAAAATAATCTTCAGGGACTGTATAAAAAAGGTCAGTTGGTCACTCTGCACAGAATTTACTTGCATCCAGCAAATCCATGACAGGGAGCAAGCTCTGTACACAGTTCTGAATCATTGATGAAGGAGAGCCAGAGCTTATCAATCACTCTACTCCAATGCTGACACAATAGGCTCGTGCCTCAAGCTTTACTGAGAGGACTGGAGATCACAAAAACATGACTTTCAACACTCATTTAGATTCCTGTTAATAAATACTGTATATGTAAAGTGAGTTTTAATATTCACATACAACTGTGATGTTTCTAAAGGTCCATTAAGTTAGTGAATATATGTGGAGTGCAAACTTGTAGCCCTGACCTACATTTACAACTTAGATGAAGTGTATGAATTGATTTGCAACAGTCTATTATATTCATTTCATAGTGTGTCTTGGGTGCACAGCTTCCAGTTGTTTGTGGGTTGTTATTTTTTGTTCTCCCCAATCAGAACTTCAGCTTTGATGTATCGCCATGTAAATGTAATCTGCCCAAGGCCTTCAGATTCCCCAGTGCTGATTCATCCCACACAAACATGATATTAATGTCTTTTTGATTGTTTCAAAACAAGCCAATTTTAGGGGTGTTTGTACAAACAGACCCAACTTTTTGGCTTGATTTGTACAAAGCGACGCAGAAACTTGGGTGATCTGTCAATTGTTTTTTTTAAACTAATTTTTGCATATTTTTGATTCAACTGTTTTTAGCGAGTGTACAGGTTTTGTAGTGGATGTAATGTTAGATAACAATCTATATTTATAGCCCTTACTATTGCTAAAAAAATAATCCTTGTCAATTGGAAAAATAAACAATCTCTAAATATCGACCACTGGTTAAACTTACTAATAAATGATATCTCAATGGAAAAAATCTCTGCCTTAAATAAAAATCAAGTATCAAGATTTAAACAAATATGGTCTATGTACATAGAATATTTTAATCTCAATTTGGCAACTTAATCCTGCCAAGATTCTGCCTGTTAACGAGAGCCACCACATCGTTACAACTTCTGTTTTCGCTGCTTCTGTATTTGGTATTTTGTATCTGATTGTTTTTATTTTTATATAGTCAGGAACCTAGTTGCTGCTAGTGGGCTCGAGCATACCACACTATACGACACTATACTTATTAACTCCTTAAGATTTATTTGTAGTGGGCACTAAGCATCAACACTTGGTGTTACTGCATGCTAATTAGTCAATTTTCTTGACGCCGTCCCCTGTGGTCGGGCGGGGGTGGTTCTGCCCCCCCCCGTTGTCTGCTCGGTAGCGGTTGCGTCTTGGCCGCTCCCTGGGCCCCCTGTGGGGTGCGGTGTTGAGGTGCTTCCCCTGGTGCCCGGGGCGTCCCGGCGCGGTCCGCTGCTCCGTGCCCGGCGGCGCGGTTCGGGGTGGGTGGGCCTCCCCTTCAACTCCCTTCCAATTTTAATGCACTTCACGTCCAAGGGGAGGGGTGAGTTGGGGCGGGGAGCCATCAGAGGGGATGGACTGCAGTGCCTGGCAGCGCTGTGGTCCCCCCCATTTGTATCCCTGCCCCACCACTTTGTCCCTCCATTCCCTTTTTTAATGCACCACACATATACATATTCATTTCTTTGAATGGGGGGGCGGCTTGTTTGGGGGGGGGGTGGAGGTATGGGTGGGTGGGGGGTTGGGTGTTGGGGGTCGGGGTGTGTTCGGGGGTTTGGGGGCCGGGGGTGGTGGGGCCTGGGTCGTGGTGGGTGGCGGGTTTGGGTGGGGTGCGGGGGGGTCGTGGGGGGATGGGGGCTGGGGACCGGTGGGGCGCTGTGGGGGCCCGCTGGGCCTCGTTCTGCGGCCTTGGGCTCGGGGGTGTGGGCCGGGGCTGGGGCGGGGGTGTTCCGGGCGTCTGGGTCGGCTCGCCGACCGGTGTCCGCTCGGGTGGCTTGGGGGTGGCCTTGGTGCTGCCGCGGCCTGGGGATTTCGGGGGGGGGGGGGGGGGGGGGGGGGGGGGGCTCGCTTTGCTGGACCGCGGTTGACGGCTTCTTTCTTTGGTGGTGGTCCTTATGCATGCCAGATCCGTCGCACCAGCATCTACTGAAACTCAACAGAAGTAGCCTCTCCCTCCCACAGCCCCTTGAATCAGTTGGTGCTGGTGTCTGTGGTTCTCACTTTGCTCTATCTATCCTTCCCTCCTTCCTCTCTTTAGTTTTTGCTCTGGTCACTTGAGATCTTAATTTATTAGAAGTATGAGGTTTCTGGGGTTGGCATAAGACTCTGGTTTTGTAACCACGTAGGAGGGGTCTTGTTGGTGCTGGACTTCACTTTGATGGATTGGATGTACTGGCTTCTATGGATCTCTCTCTGCCTTATCGATCCTTCCCTCCTTCCTCTCTTTAGTTTTTCCTCTGGTCTCTTGAGATCTCGCAAAATTTGCTGGAATTTAGAGGCTTCCGGGGTTGGCGTAAGACTTTGATTTTGTAATCATGGGGAAGGCAGGAAGTGTTTGGTCGGTGCTGGATTTCACTTTGATTTTCCTTTCTTTTCTCTTTATTTCTTTTTTTTCTGACCTTTTCTCTGGTCTCCTGACCATTTAAACCTCACGACTCTGGCAAGATTCTGAAGTACCTGGTTAAGGCGAAGGGTAATGGGATATTTATAAGGTTTTAGGTGAATGAATGAGTATAAATTTATACGTATTTGCACGCACGCACGCACGCGCACGCACGCAAACGCACGCACACATACACACACAAAAAAAAAAAAAAAAGAGAGCAATGATGACAACACGTTGAATCGGTAAGACTACCGAATGAACAATTCTGAGCTCTTTTAGAAAAAAATAAAAATAAAAAATGTTAGATAACAGTTTAAGTACTGTATGTTTCTTGCATCAAGGGATACTTTACTTATTTAGCCATTTTTGTCAGTCAAACATTAATATTTTGCCTATAATAAATGTGATTATGTATATTTTTCATGTACAATTAGTACCTCAGCTCAGCTTGTGAATGTCACATGACCAAACCTAGAAAACAGTTGAGTTGTGATTGGTTACCTGAGCCCTTGTGATGTCATTTTTAGTTGACAGCAAGTAGCAAAATGTGTTTTTAAAAGTACTAATTGTACATGAAAAATAATGAAAACATCAAATTTATTATAGGCAAAATATTAATGTTTGACTGACAGAAATGGCTAAATAAGTAAAGTATCCCTTTATGCAAGAAACATACAGTACTTAAACTGTTATCTAACATTACATCCACTACAAAACCAGTACACGCGCTAAAAACAGTTGAATCAAAAATATGTAAAAAAGTAGTTTAAAAAAAATTGACAGATTACCCATTACCGCCTGGCATTATTTTTCTGTTCGTATCACTGCGCGGCCAATGTTGAACCCTATCAAGACCTTCTAGTCCAGTATGAGCCATGCAGACCACTCAGTGTGTGTGCATGGTTGCGTGTGTACAGCCGCGTCAACATCCATCAGCCTTTGCAAATCATTTCTAAAAAGCGTTTCAATATTTGGTTCCAGCTATGTTTGCAATGTTAAACAAAGTGGGTAGGAACACTAAAGTCCTAATGTCAACATCCTTCTACTAATAGAATATATCTAAAGTTAGACTTTCTCAAAAGACACTGTACACACACTCAAGTAACTTACTGACTCACTGTATTAGTAGCAGTCCAAATCTCAAACACAATTCTCTTGAGGTAACCATAATACTGCTAAAATAATTCAAGGGTCTGTGACAGCTCTAAATAAGTATTCCTCATTTCATTCCTTCTAACTCAGACGCTCTGGGGTCTACTCTCAGCCCAAATGTAATCAGTGCAAAGGAGTTTGCAGACATTCAGATATGAAGTGTTTATTATTGATTGGTTCAGCTTGTACTGAAGTAAGTTGAAGAGAAGAAAGAGGAATGACTACTCAGATCAAATGCAGATTATGGAATATACCCTATGGTTATAGACTATTTAAAACAACAACTATTCTGTTTGTATTATATACATATTTCAACATGGTAAAGAGATAGTTCACATTTGAAAAAGGTGCACAGAACTGTTCAGAGTTTGTGACCTCTAATGATGTTAGCCAAATGCTCTCAGCCTGAAGGAAGAGTGATGCTGATGGGGAAACGCGTTCAAAGTGATACTGACCACAAGACAAGAGTTAAAACCAGGGCAGACATCCATAAAATGTTGGATTAATTTTACATTAGCTTCTGTCATAACTTCTACAGTTCCAGCAATGAGTTGTCACCAAAACCCGAATCATTTAACTGCATGTTGTTTTAACTGCAATTACGCACAGCAAACTAAGCATGCCCATATGACAAAAAGAGAACTCTTAAAATGAGTGTGCATAATCCAAGAGGAAAACCAGAACTAGCATGTGGAAATACCAGGTCGAAGCCAATTGGATCCAGATTTGAGGACTTCCAGCTGGTTCAGAAAGTGGGTGGGTGGTAAATAAGACTTTTTCTTTTGAGAAAATTAGCTGAAAAAAATGTCCTGGTTCCATCTCTTTGGGAGAAAATTTTCTTAATGCAGGCATAATGCAAGGATCAGCCTTTCTGTATGAGAGTAAATGTTAAAATGTTACCAATATTATTGACTGTATAGTTAAGACAACATCAATCAAATGGTTAATATATATGAAATGAAGAGTAATGTTGAGCCATATAGCTACTAGGGGTGGGAACCTGTGGGTACCTCATTTGCTGGACAGATACACAAGTAAAAGTAAGCTCATGAGTCCTATTTGTACATTTCCCCGCAACTCTTATGAGGCGTTCCTCCTAGCGGCCCGCCAAGTCATTACTTAATAAGTAATGAACAATGGAGCCATTATAGCAGCTGTATATTAACTACAAATATCGATACTTGGCGTAGGCACATCGATAATTGATCGGGAGACAAAGTATGAAAATTTATCGAGATATCGTCACACTCCTAATACCCACCACATACGATGACACTGCCTATTCTTGCTGATTTTGTTTATATTCAAATATGCAAAGTTCAGAATTCATTAATGAATCAGATTTTAAAAAAAATAAATAAAAATCACTTGTGAAAATCACAGTGACTTGATGATCGAATTACTGTTTTGGTCTGCAACATGTCAGAAAATAGGTTAAAATATTGATCATTGTTTTCCAAAGTAAAAGCACATGTTTGCAAATGTCTTATTAGAACTCAACACAATGTTATATCAGTATGCTTTCATGGAGGACTACAAAAGTCAGAGAGTATTTACTGTTGAGAGGTATTTAAGATTATTTGTAATAAAATGACAAATCTACAAAGGAGTGGATGGGGGCCAAAAAATCTCCTACACCAGGCATTGCAGAATTGCAGCAGGCATGCATGATTGAATCCAATTGGAAAGATAGCCTGATGTCAGAAAAGGTCAGAAAAGAAATCTCAGAAAAATAAAGGGGACACAATAATATTCTGTAAAAGGTGAAGGTATTTGAATGTTTGAATGTCGGTGTAGATTCGTTTTTTTTTTTTTTCTAATGAATTCCCTTACTTTGCATTCAGTAAAAAGCTTAGCTAAAAAAAATGGGGAGGGGAACCATCAGTCCTGTGCTATGCCAACGGTAAAGCATCCTTAAAACTATTCATGTGTGGAGTTTCAGCTTTTCAGCCAAGTGGGTGGAGTGGGCTCACTAAACATTTTGAACACAGCCATGAATAAAGAATGCCACCAAAACATTCTCTTCGAGCAACTTCTCCCAGCCAAGAATCGTTTGGTGACAGGCACTGATTTTTCGACAACGATGGAGCCTTGCAGTAAGGCAAAGAAAACAAAACTTTTGGTACGCGGTAGGGTTATGCACGAATCAGTGGTAACTCCAAATGAGATGTAAATTGGATGTTAAAAAGAAATACCGAATCAGAATCTTCAGATTTGAGTGAAAATCATATGTCGCGTGTACTAGTGTCTCAGGAATGTTAGAATGGCAATGTGTGTGATGTAATATGTACTGGGGAGGGTTAGGGGAGTTATTACTGGAAGTGTGCTTTTCGAGAGCGTGTAAAACACGGTGGATGATCAGCCATGGATGGTGCAGCTGGAAAGCAAAAACCATGGAGAGCAACAAAGAAACTGGAATTCCATAGGCTTTAATAGGAACAAGCTACCACGCGTCACAATAAGCATACACGTCCACGGCACCAAATTCATTGATGTCCAAAACAAAAAAGTGCTGCATACACAACAAAAACAAGGAGGCGCCACCCTGTGGCGCGGCGCCACACTGCGGATTCTCACAAGCAACACCTAGAAATGGTTGCGTGCGTATGGAAGCATCATACATTAAACTGTAAAGCAAATCAGTCAATAACGGCCATCTTGGCAGCGTATCACCACCTTTGTTGATACATCGCTGTTGGCCTCTGACGCCGTCCTAGTACGAAGGGATTTTGCAAACTTGGACATTGGACTCAGCCATTCTGTGTTAAGCTTAGCACAAGCAAAGCTGGTACGATGGACAGATGGATTTAAATGACTGCCAAGCGGGAAAAAACAAAACAAAACAAAAAAACTAAAAAAAAAACTGGGTACTTCCAGTGGCCAGTGTACGGTAAGGGATCCTGGAGGTTAAAGTTACACAAGACTAACCAGCTATTCTGTGAAATGGTTAATTTCAACTCTTCCCTGAAAAAAAATGCCAATTTATGTTGAGCAATTATGATTTTATAGCACTTTTTATGAATATTTGTGCGTTAAGTACTGTATCGGGCATTTTGGACAGTCACGTGATCATCGTGACATATCGCGTGCGTAAAATACACATTGAATGACATGAATGACAAAAAGAGACTCACGAGCAATTATCGCATCCCACGGCGGCCATCAATGGTGGAATTACACCTTACAAAAAAGAAGCACTTCTTCAAAAACAGTACAGCCACGGAGGACACGCCAAAGATTTGTTTCCAACCGAAAGCCGGATAAAACTGCCAGATCCAGCCGCCAACGAGTCGAAGTGGACGGTAAACATCTGGGTGACTTGCACTGTGCTAGGCTAAGCTACATGTCGCGTGCTAAGCACGCTTTAGCCCACATTAGGAGCGGCCACCCCCACATGGAATGACATGAAACCGGACGTTTTGAGGACTTCAAGGATCGAAGACATCTTTTTCTTGCCCATTACGTCGGCAAATTCCCATTGAAATGAGCGAAGATGGCTTCTGGTTACGCACAGGATAAGCCATCACGATCACGTGACCAGGATAATGGCGTTCCACACTGTACGGTCGAATTCTGATACTTAATCGTTTTAAAATAAAATTCAGGGAATAAGATGCCAGAGATATGTGCACTTTTATTCTTTGTGCACAATGCCTAATTCAATACGGGAAAATTATTAATAAGTGTTGTATTACTTTAAAGTAAGTCGTTTTAAACTACAAGAAAAGATATTTCTGTAGGTTGACGCGGTAGTTTTAGTGCGTCGACCGCATACAGTTTTGTTACAATCCATTGAGTCTATATGAGGCTTGATAAAGCGCTTTGGACAACATATGGCGTCAGTGCTATTTACCTTTATGATCAAACTGGATGTTTCATTATTTTGGACTACATGTAAAAAAATTTTTTTTTTAAACAATTAGTAACCCATTCGAGTTGATATGGCATTCCCCGTTTAAATAGTTAACGAATAGTCAATGTGGATTTTGGGCGCAAAGTCTGAGCTGTAGTCTGTGGCTAGCAAATTTTGTGGGAATCGATACTATTGGCCACAGCTGTAATTGCCACATGCATTGGCACTCTCATTGGATGTTGTAAATATGTACAACATGGTATATTTTCACAGCGCACTTTACTGCTGAAAAATGTCTTAAGAATTTCTTTATTTGGATAGTTAAAGGCTTATTTATTTGTACTTTATTCTACTAAATGTTTTGTTGGCATTTAATTTTAACTTTTTTTCAATGGGAATTGTTTAGTTTGACCTCAAGTTCCACTTCAGTTATGGCAATGTCTAAACTCTACATCCAGAGGATTCTACTCACTTGGGCTTGAATAATGGAATGTTTAATCAAAGAATATCTAAAATAATCCTACTGAGTCGCAATTATGTGTCATTTATACATAATTGTGTGGTAAAGGGTGATATATATAGCGTTACACTTTCATTACTGCTTTGACACCACATCTTATTCTTACTATTCCATTTATAATTCATCCTCTTGAGACTAGAAATCCTCTTGTTAGGCTACACATACATTTGGATGCAGAGGGCTTTAAAAAGCTACTTCTCGCTTTCTTTTATTTTTTTACTTTTCTGCAGACACAATGGGTCTTGGGAAAGGTGAGTACAACCGCATTATACAAAGAGTCCTTATAAAGCAGCCTTGGTTTCATCTAATTAGAATGTAAATGTAGTGTGGGCTGGGAATGGATCACAGAGGATAGACATCGGCATTCAGATTATGCTGAGAGTAGATTACTGATGACACTATGCGTTAGTGAGATAGCCTTTTTGAGAGCAGCTTGGCAACTAACTAATTGTGTTTTACCACTAGCAACAAAAGCTTTGTGGTCATTAACAAGAGAGATGAGAATTGGTGGGATATGGACACCACAAACAAGCTTAACTGCATCATAGGCAAGAATGTGTGTGTTTAAATTTCCGCTCTTGACATCATAAATCACCTTTTTGCACGAAACCTCAACTTGACGCAGTTGAAATCCTTTCACCTCTTAGGAATTCCTCATTGGGGGCAGATGCCATGAACTGAGCAGCAAAGACCAAACAGAAAACCAAAGCTAGAACAGAGACAGCAGGGAGAAGGGAGGGCGAAAAGAAAAAGAAAAAGAGAGAGAGCAGAATGGAATAAATTGAAGCTGATCCGGTACTCTGCATTCTGAGGAGCCTCCATTTGCATATCTGTGCAGCAGTGCAGAGGGAGAAATGTGTCGGTACTGACAGCAAGCTGCATATCTTAAACCTCTGCTGACACCCCTGCAGGCACTATCCTCACAAACACTGATATAGAGGGAACACCAAATCTGCACACACTCCACATACAAGCACACACGTGCACACTAGAGGTCAGAATGGAAAGCTTTGTGTATTTGCTTTGTCCCTGCACGGTGAAGTACAGTGGTGCTTGTTGTTTAACATTCAGCTCAAGTACAAGACTCATCTCTAGGGAAAGGAGCCAATGCGGCAGGCCATTCACTCACCACTCCCAGACAGAGCTATAGTCGCATGTGTATAAATAGGTATGCATCCTAATAGAAGAAGGATTGTAAGGGTTAACACAAACACACTACATAAGCAAGACATTTAGGCAACGGGTGAGTAAGACAATATGGGGGAAGAAAGGATAAAAGGATCACAGAGTCGCTGTAACATGCACTTATTGTGAAGAGCACAGACTCGTGTGAGACAAGTGTGAGTCCACTGATCCAAGTCTGCTTCCATTTACAGCTCTTCAGCTTCTTCCTCGAAGTGATTGAGCATAGTGTTAAAAAGAGAGGCAATACCACTGAGATAATAACATATTCGACTCCATATTGATCGTACAAGCTTCTCATACAAATCACAGATACGGGAACGGAACCTTCCTGAATAATTAATGACACCATTTTTAGGACGTGCAGAAGTGCACAATAAGTCCTTTCATAGCATTTGGGTTTCTCGCTTTCAAATATTTAACATCCTCTGGTGGGTTGAGCCAAATTTCTGCCAGCTTTATTAGACAAGACATGATAGTGATGTATAATTTTTGGGGGCAGTCACATTCAAAGACTTTATTCATGCAGTTTGTTATTAACAGCCACTTTCTTGTGGTATTGCATCAACAAAAATGTATTTTATTTGCATCACACTGTTTGAAAGACTGATTGGTCTTCCACTAGTCTAGCATTCCTCTTTTTTTTGTCTGCTCTGTGTGGGGGAGGAGTACAAGCACAAACTCTGGCAGACTTTTGCGCCTCGACTCCCACTGCACATAATTCTTACTACTTTGGACAAGAGCCCATGCCAAATGTTATATGTGCTAGTGTGCCTTTGCAGTTGGAGGGCTATGTAGCAAGTGGAATAGAATTAACAGCTGGGGTTCAAATGTGATCAAGCTTGTTTACCGATATTTCCTGATGAATACTTTATCATACAGCAACTCTTCATTAGACATTTACTACAAGGCTTACGATGAACACCGTGACCAGCAAATAATCAGAGGATTGATTCCCTTGGGGCTGCTTAAGTAGCTCATTTGCTCAAGGTTAACTTAGCTGAAGGTTACGTTTGGGTCTCTGCAGGCTGGCTGGCTGTAAAATCCAGAGGAGGAAAAATGCTGATGGGCCTGCCAAATGTCAGAATATATCCTGTCTACTGACGGGTGAGAAATGGCGAGGAAAGAAGGTGAAGTGCTGAGAGACAGAGTATATATTACAAAGTAGATGTATTTGCCCTTGTTACTGCACGGATGTGTGTGGGGGAGAGGAGGAGTGGAAGTCATGGAAGTCGCAACACAGTGATAACGCTACTTGGCATGCTTGAGGCACAATGACATTAATCCAGCAGAACTCACGCCATTATTTCCCATGACAGATGTAACAGGATTGTTTAATAAAAATGGAAAGTGAGTCATGTTATTCACATTTCAAAAGGCAAAATGAGGGCACATACGAGAAGTAATCTAAAAGTAAATGTACCCTCAAACGTGCGTATGACAAATAAGCTTGGGAAAACACATGAATGATCAATGTTATCGCTAGAAGGACTACCAACAATTGAGGGAGACCTATGCTATCTATACACAAACATGTCCTACACCAGTGGCAACGTTCTTACTTAAGCAAAGACACACTTCAAACAAATGCAGAGCAAATAAACAGAGGCAGCTGTGGGAAGGAAGCAAAGCCCCTTCCTGATTAACAGTTTGCTGTCACGTGTCCTGTGATAATACTTAAAGAGGTTCACACTTCAATCAAGCGGGTGGCGATGAAGGTGGGTAGGGGTTTGTAATTACGAAAATATGCCACAGCATGCAATTAGCTCCCTTATATGTGTCATTTGTTAACTTAGCTGTGTTCTGTGTCACACGGTAATTACCCCCAAGCACTGTAGGCATGTGACAAATGCTTTGTGCTCACTCACCAACCACGCTCAAGCTCCTTTATCATTATTTCAAACACTGTGACAGGCAACGGTAACATGTTAATGTTTGAGCCAGCCGTTCAGGAGTCATTTGTTTTCATCACAAAATTTTCCATGAATTCAAACCACCTACTTCACTGTTTCATCAATACAAACAATCCTGGAAATAATCATCTCTAAATATAGGTAGATGGATGCTCGATCAATATAGCTCACCCACTGTTTGTCTCCTTCAGCAATGTAGCTGGCTAAAGCTGCACGGCAGCCGATGCTATTGATTTTTTTCATTGAAGAGCGGGGGCTGGGAGACACAGAGGAGGTTCGGCTAATGATGGAAATTTTCAGAGTGGCTTCAGTGCTCTAACAGTGAGTTGCATTAATGGAGCCTTGAGCCTGATAAATTATATAGTTATGTTGGACATGGTGTAACTTTGAGGTAAGACGAGGCAATGAAGCTGCTCTTTCAGCAACACAAGTAGTGATGGCTTAAGTTCAGTGATTACGTTTACATGCAGGCAATAACCCATTTAAAACCCGAATATTTTGTAAGGCCATGTAAACATGCGCAATAACCCAAATATACTCTTATTCAGGTTTTTAAAAGCCCAAATAATACCACTGAGTTACTTCTTTCATAACCCGAATTCTTGCTCATATAAACATCGGATAACCTCTATTGAAAGGCGCATTGTTTTTCGCTGTGGGCATGCGCTTCATTTTCTTCTTCGTCTTGTTTTCTTCTTGTTCTTTGCTTATTTGAATCTTGGTCTATGTAGTCACGACTCCGTCCAAGCTCCGTCCTACCCGCGAAAGGAGCCTCGCTTGAATACATTGATTTCTCCGCTGCATTTTCACGTTATTTTGTGTCTCTACGGCGAAAACGGCACAGTTTGTGCCTATATACACATATATACAAGTATATAAGTCGGTCCTTCTGGCGTATAACCCACCGGAAATACCCAAGCCGGTGTCAACAAACATGACGCTCGCAGCAAAGAACCACACTTCTGGAGCACGGAGGAAACAGACTATTTAGCGTGGTGAGTGACAAATATAATGTCTTTTGTTGAAAGTAGTAAGTTAAAAGTGGAAATGATGTTATTTACATACTTATGTTGTCCGCACGTCGCAGTCCGAACGGGATATTCCAAACAAGCACAATGTGCATGTAAACAGGAGTAACTGGCCGCCACGCATGTAAATGTGTTACCTTGATTGTTTCAGAAACCAGAATTCTGACCTTAACCCGAATATTGACTCCATGTAAATGGAGTCAGTGTGTGCCATGCAATGTAATTGAATTCAGAGTGTAATTTCCATTATCAAGTGTAAATGTATCGATACACCAATCCGACCTCAGATGTCAGGAAGTGCAAGAGAGCCTCAGGGTGTTTTTTGCATAGGAGCACATAATGAGTGCAAAGGATAATGGTATGAAACGTTTAATTTTTATATCCTGCCTCCGTAAAAGCTTTCTGGTTGCTTTGGAGGTTTATTACTTATCATACATGCGCAGAAGGTACTTCATGGTCGGCATTGGTGTCTGTCTGTTGAGGTGGGCTGATGGTCAGGCCGATACCACAGGTGATAGGTGTCACTCACATTTGGCTGACATCAGATTGGTGCATAGAGGCTTTAGACGTCATGAACAAACGTGATCTGGGCATTTCTGGTGGCGCGTTTCCATACATGGTCAAAGCAGTTTGCACCGTCATGTGCGATTGCTGTGCTTTGCTGATATGAAGTATTGCCTGCGTTGCATCGCACAGCCAAATGAAGTATATACATATATATATATATATATATACATATATATATATATATATATATATATATCCATCCATCCATCCATCCATTTTCTTGGACCGCTTATTCCTCACAAGGGTCGCGGGGGTTGCTGGCGCCTATCTCAGCTGGCTCTGGGCAGTAGGCGGGGGACACCCTGGACCGGTTGCCAACCAATCGCAGCGCACACAGAGACGAACAACCATCCACACTCACACGCACACCTAGGGACAATTCGGAGCGCCCAATTAACCTGCCATGCATGTCTTTGGAATGTGGGAGGAAACCGGAGTACCCGGAGAATACCCACGCGGGCACGGGGAGAACATGCAAACTCCACCCAGGAAGGTCCGAGCCTGGACTCGAACCGGAGACCTCAGAACTGGGAAGCAGACGTGCTAACCACTCGACTACCGTGCCGCCCTATATATATATATATATATATATATATATATATATACACATGAACTGACATGCACAGTGTGGTGAAATCAAAACAATGTGGGTCAATATCATTGCGGTCTGAGGGCCTGTGTGGTCTGCAACACAGCCAGCTTCCAATGCCAGCCGGGTCCGAGCCAAAAAGGGGCAGATGGAAGTTGGCCTATTTGATGAGTGGATTGGACTTATTTACAGCTGTTGAACTGTCAATCAAGATAGCATTTAGCAACCAACACAACCACTGGTCATCAGATTGACTCGATGTTCGAAGCAGAAGGAACCCCCAGTTTACTGTATTCATCCTCGTGAACAAAAGTGCATGAGACGTTGGGCGACGCAACATTTTGTGCTCGGTCTGAAGCTAGCATAAGTATTTATGTCTGCTTTACTTGGGGTATATGGGGTATATGCGACGGAAGAGGCACATCAGTTTGGTTCCGGTTCGGTTTGCGACGTGTGGGCTGCGTCAAAATACTTGTGCTTCCGACTTTGTGACCCTCGGTTGCGCGTTCGCAACCCGGACCGGAACCAAACTGATGTGCAAAATCACGTCCCGCCTCTTCCGTGGCATATACGCCATAGGAGTGGAACAGACTCTAGTCAGTTGATTGGCTAATAGACAATCAGCAGGATAGTTAAACTATGTGATACAAATACAAACGTGAATCGCCTATTAATATAAAATATAATGGATTACTGAGATGGTTGAAAGCCATTTGAGATTCTTGTTTATAGATAATGCTAGTATGTAGCACTGTACAGTCTTCATTTCTGTATTTGTCTTTGAATTAATTAGCAAGTCACTCACACAGGAAACATGATGTAGGATACTGTATTGCATTGATCTCTAACCTCTCATAGTAGTACACTGTCAATATACCAGCATTTATCAATACTGTCGCTTGCAAGTACATTACTCAGCAATTTTCTCATACAATGCTTGCAGCCTTTCGCTTTGTGTATGAGTTATCAAGTGAGAACATTTGACATTTGGTATTAAATACATCTAACTGTTGTTATATACTGTAACAATCATATAATACTACAACAGTAGTGTTTTGTTAATTATTTTGTTGGCAATTTCCACCCCTACAGGTACTGCAGCGTCACACTGGGATAATTCCGGTAGCTGACACCGCTATCAACATCCAACCACACACCATGCAGTGGAATTGCAGACCAAATCAAAGGTGATCATTTCCATTTGCTGAGTGCCAAACTGAACTGTACAGGTCGCTGGAAACAGGTCTTTAAACACAGGTTTTTGATCAAAGCGATATTAGATGCTATTAAAGAGACTGCTAGAGCTGCACAGGAGTTGGTTACCAAATCAGTCATAAATGCATCACTTAATGTAATTACAAACTCCTTAGCTAAATTTGAATGCAAATGTGCTCAGACAATTATAACCTGTAAGCAAACACACTTTCCTGTCTATCACAATATAATTATTGATAAGGAAACACTGAAGATCATACAAAGATTTGGGAATTGGTGACAAAAAACAATTGCCTAATGTGTGGGTTAAATCCAATATGTTCGGTGTGAAATTTGCTGAACAATAATAATCTCTTCCCGCTTCCAAGAAAATGACTTTAGTAATCAATCCCCCACCTAAGTGCTGTAATTATTTTTACATTTCCACTTGACTAACATGATTTAATAGACCCTTGTGATGGGTGAAGAGATTGGTTGCCTTTGTCGTTACTCTCAATCATCACTTTGAAAAATAGAAGAAAAAAAAACACTTCCTAAAAACATATCACTATAGCAGCAACTCTGTGCGGGAGGTTGTTGTCCAGATTAATGGGCCACAATAAAAGCACAATTTCACACTCAGTACATCTTAACGACCCAAGTATGCAAATGAGACAGATAATTCAGCTGCATAAAAACATGGAGGTAGATAACAGAGCGGGAGGAAGAAAGAAGGCAGACATTTGTTAACAGCCTTACAGCAAAGGTGAACATTGCTTTCCTCTGTGAAAACTGATTAAATACAGACATTGTGTTTGCTGATTTGATCAAATGATGATAGCAGACTTGCTTGCAATGTAGATGTATTTCCATTATAAACACCAGAGAGCACAGAGCTGCAGCAGTCATTATGTAGCATTTTTTGAGACAGTTGTTTACCAAGTGTTTGAACGGAAAAGTAGATGATGGTGGGCCAACTCAACATAACCACGCAACATTATCATGATGACATGAACATTGTCAAGTGGTCTTGCAAGAAATAGAAGGAAAGCACTGTAATATACTGTAGCTTACAAATATTGATTAAATGTTTAATGCAGTTACAGACTGGTAACGAGATTTTACATTGATTTTAAAAATGCGCCTCAATTTCAATGAAAGACTTGAGACTTACTGAATATTTACTTTGTTGACCCAATTTTTCCAAATTCAACGTGCTTTGATTTTTGATTGTTGATCATAAAAGAGAAAAACATTTTAAATGATTGAAAAATGATTGGTAATGGAGCACAAACATCTTTACCAAATAAAAATGCACGAAGCAGCATTTCAAATTCAATAAGGAAATGGTGAATAATTCTGCGCGAAGAGAATTAATTGGAGTGTTGATTCGTCTGTTAGGTTTGTTTGTTTACACCCCCGCCATCGGTGCTTATTGGTTTTGTCCCGCCCTAAACAACGCCTGATTGGTCCGACCTAAAAAAGGTCGGCTGCAAACGTATCAGCGGGCACCGTATAAGACGTATTCCCCAGAGTTTGTGAACTCACAAATACCGCGAGAATCCAGCTTGCTGGCAAGGTTATCTTTCTACATGACTGTACATTTTTGTGCAGATATAAAAGCGTGGAGATGACATTCACTGGAAATAAGAGACAGTTTAGCCTCCAGATCTGATTGTAAAGTGGGTCAACTATGCTCCTGGATAACTTAAGAAGCTGCTGGAGGAATAGAGCAGCCCGATTGTTAATTAGCATGAAAAGGAAGACATGCCTGAGAGTGGGGGACATCACATTAAATAGTGGCTTCAAGATGAGACAATGTTTGGCTATGAAGATGGATATGACTAATTCTAGAAAACGTTTGAGTAATTTCACTATAGAGTTTTGTAGCTACACCATTGGGATGTAGTTTTGTTTTATATTGCTTTTGCCCTTTCGAGGCAGCAATGCTGTTTGATGTGAGTGCCGCCGAAAATGATTAGAGAAGCAATCTTTTTTTTTATGTCCCATTATAAAAGACTCCTATTATTCTCAGTGTAGCTCCACTCATTGCTGGCTCATCGACAAAGAATACCACAAGTTGTGGGCATAGGTTCATGAATGGCATCTAAGATATTTATTATGCTGAAAGACAAGACAGTTAAAGATAACAAACCCCATTGGTTATGTTGTGACATTCATACCAGCTGGCATCATGGGATTAAGCACCACTAAAATAACCAATTGCACCGTGGCGACTAGTCCAGGGTGTGGTCTGACTTCTGACTCAAATCTGGTGGGATAAACTCCAGCACTCTAAGCAGTGTTTTTGTCATGGTTGACGTTAATGAAATGATTTTATTTGTGCCCTTTTGCCGTAACTACAACAAAAACGGACCTAATATGGCTCTTTGATAATGAAATGACGAGACCGTGTGAGTTTTCACTGACGAGATGAGACTGAACAAAATATTATTCAATTCTATTTTGTCAATTATTAAATATGCATTACTATTAACCATAACAAAAGTGACTACATCTAGACTAAAACCTTTATTTTTGTTGAAAGTAGACAAAATCTTTTTGAGTTCTCGATGACTAAAACAACCACATACACAGACAACTCTTGCTTTCCCACCGATTGTTATTGACTGCTAAAAATGACAAGTGCCAAAAGTTATAGTTGTAAATGAAGCGCCAAAATGACAAACAGCTTAATCAACTATTGTAGTTTTATCTACCAGAGTTAGGCAATACAGTAACTGTTGCCCTACATGGAGCTATTTCTACTCCTCCTAATAGTAATACCACATTAAGTATGATAAGCTAAGCTGCATTCGGTGTGTGGGTCTTGCTTTTTTGGTTGCCCGTAGCACAGGTGTCAAACTCAAGGTCCCGGGGGCCAGACCAGGCCCGCCATGTAATTTTATGTTGGCCTTACAAAGCTAATCACGTGTGCACTTTGTTTCTTTCTAAAATGTGTACTAGGTATTGCAAACTGACTTTACTCTGAATAGCATCTTTTAAAAATCAATAAAACAACAGTTCAAAAAGCTAATATCCTTCACTTGTTTCAAAACTAGTTATCCATCAATTTGTTGCCTAGGTAATATGATGAGGCAACACATCACATTTATTCATATAGATCAGGGGTCTCCAAGTTTGGTTCTCAGGAGCCCCTATCCAGCCTGTTTTCTATGTCTCCGTCCTTCAGCACAGCTGAATCTACTGATCAGCTAATCAGCAAACTTTGCAGAAGCCTGATAACGATCCCGATCATGAATCAGGTGTGTTAGTGGAGAGAAACATGGAAAACATGCTGAATAGGGGCTCTCGAGGACCGAACTTGGAGACCCCTGGTATATATATATGTACTGTGTATGGCTTCACAAGTCATAGCAGCCTTCTGAGGGAAATCATAACAAAAATAAGTGACAAAAATGAGCTTGACGCCCCAGGTCTACAGAGTGGATGTATGTGCAGAAAGCTCAAGTGCTCTCAGTGGTAAGCAAATTATCGGCGGCAGCGGAAGAACGATAAAGACCTAAGAATTAAGAGAATAGCTACAAACAGAGCAAAAAAAGGAAGCCCCTTAGCCAAATCATGAGATGTCACATTAAGGGACTGTTTTAAAACGGCAATTATCAACGCAAAATAGTTGTTTCAGCCCTCTGTTCACAGGGCAACCATCATTTACAGGCTTAAAAGGTCAACAGGTCTGAAAAAAAGTTTTTGAAGTCTTTATTGCCATTAAAACAAAAAATATGGTTGATAAAGGACTTGTGTATACTTCATGTGATTAGTACAGACAGAATGGTATTGTAAATATGGTGGTATCTCCATTTCAAAACTCTCACATAATGGCATGGGGAGTCACGGTATCAGACGCCACACCAGTGTAGCATAGTGCAATGAGAGTCCAGCTGTCAGGAAAGTGAAACACTATTCTCTACTGTCAACTTGAAAACCACAGTGCAACACAATCTGCAGGAGGCTACTGAGGCTTTAGGGCTCATCTCATTTCTTTTTTGCCAGCATGCTGTCATTGTATATAGAAGAGGAAGAAGCTGGAACTTGACTGACTGTATACTGTACATATGTATATTAATGTGTTCAGTCATTTTGAGGACTGTTTTCATGACGTGGCTGCCTGCACACAAAACCATTTCAAAGGTATCGGTCTTAGTTGCATTACAAGTTACATTCTTCATCCATGTGTATAGCTTTCATCTTTAAGTGATGTTTAGTCAATGAATTAGCTAGTGACATCACTCTGCACATTCAAGACAGAAACAAAAGTAATTGTCAAATAATATGTCACGTTGAAAACCTAACCTACTTTGTTATTAATTCAGTCTTGGAATAATGCCATTTTGGTGCATGTTTACATTTCCACACACTCAAATTGCCTGACTAAACATAAGCATTGATCCTATTCCTATCGTTTCATTTTCCTCGTCTCAGTCTGCTTGCAGAGGCTCAGGAACAATCCCCACAGGGAGCTGGCAATCTCGCATGAAAAGGCTTTTCAAGTGGCATGCTGCTCAAACACATGCGCATACAAATTTGAGCTAAAAAAAAAAAAAAAAAAAAAAGATTAATTTGTATGTACTGTGGCAAGTAAAGCAAGAGAGGCAAGAATG
Organism: Festucalex cinctus; assembly: GCF_051991245.1. NCBI lineage: Eukaryota > Metazoa > Chordata > Actinopteri > Syngnathiformes > Syngnathidae > Festucalex > Festucalex cinctus. The sequence goes on from NC_135414.1 coordinate 12,517,981, forward strand.
GAGTAAATATAGAGAACTCTTAATTTGGCTCATTTTCCCCTATTGCGAAGGAATTCATAATCGAGCAGATGGCTAACTAGCCATTCTTTATGAGCCTGGCCTGAGGGTCAAACAGATTTTCTGATCTGTCTTTCAATCCGATAGCACTGTTTGGCTTGTTTTGGTATGGAAGTCAAACTACTGAAATTAGATTCAGCGTCTTTTTCTCTCTTTCTTATTTTAGTTTTGTTTTGTTTTTTAACAGAAAAATATTTATTACTCTAACTTTTGACCTGTGACTGAAAGGTGAAAGTGGCCAGTAATCAAATTAATGTCATCTTTTAGAACACATCTAAAAAATTGCTGAACTATCCCAACAATTAATACTGTGTATATAAAAAAATATTCAAAAGCAGTCGCTAAAGGAACAATCTAATACGGCAACATATCATAATCTGTAAGAGCAAATGTAAAATTAAATATTTGATAATGAATGTTAAAAAGCTGCTTGTACTGCATGCTTTCTTCTGGGAAAGAGAAGCCAAGTACACTACAGTGTTTCCAGTACACACTGGAGTAAAATGGTTCAAGATCAAACAAAAGGAACCCTCCAGAGAGTACTGGAGGGTTCCATCAACAGCAATTACAACCATATGCCAATGAACCTTCATGTTTTTTTTCCCTGTTATTTGCATAAAAGGGCAAACAAAATCCTTTTTCAAAACACTTGTTAACTTAATAAATTTAATTTAAAAAAAAAAATAGATGCACTGTACAGTACACTAGTTATGTTGCCTTTTAGGCTTTATCTATATGAATAAGTTTAAAATATCTTTGTGTCAATAAATAAGGCTTTAGTAATTGTTAGGAAGAATATTTACTCATTTTATTTATGTTTAAAGGAAAATTATTATAGTTAAACGTACTTCCGGTTGCTGATAATGTATTTCTGGTTTCCACCGAAGCACTTCCGGTTTGTGAGTGTTTGTGACGAAAGACCATGTCCGTCTTCACCGAGCAGTGACATCCGTGTTGAATTATCTGGCAGGAATGCCACAGGTTATGTTCCATTATACTTTATGCATATGAATGGGAATATTAATGCTTATTTTCATAAAAAATGATTTATAAATAATTTGATGCACTTTTGCTTGCAATGGTGCTCTAGTGTATGTAGTAGGGGTGTGAATTGCCTAGTACCTGACGATTCGATTCGTATCACGATTCACAGGTCACGATTCGATTCGATACCGATTAATCCCGATACGAATTTATAAGTCGATTGTTGCGATTTTTTTTCATTCAAATTTAGAAAATACTAATCAGTAAGCTTGTAGAGTGTAAGATTTATATGAAAATGTATTATTTATTTATCTGAAATTTCAGTCTTATAGAGGTTGTAATCTGTTTCATGTTTGAACAGCATTAAAATAAAATATTAAGGCTTAATGTTCCGTTCATATAACATTCTTCCATGCTCAAGGTGTGAATCCTAACCCGAAGTCAGACGTTTTGTTGAATATTTTTCCATTAAAAATGGAAGTTTAAAAATCGATTCACACACACACACACACACACCCACCCCCACACACACACCCCCCCACACACACACACACACACAAAAGGCAATGATGATAAGACGTTGAATCGGTAAGACTACCGAATGAACAATTCTGAGCTCTTTAAAAAATAAAAAAAAAAATCGATTTTTTTTATTGAATCGATTCGAGAATCGCACTATGTAGTATCGCGATATATCGCCGAATCGATTTTTTTTTTTTTAACACCCCTAGTATGTAGGTATTGACTTTTGTATTTACAATTTGCACCACATGCTCATCAAGACAAAAACGCTCAACTGAACTCTAGGGTCTTCAGGGGGGAATAATCTCTGAAAACCCCCACAAAATATTGAGGTACAACCTGAGGTAAACCCCGCAATGTATGAGTTATGGACCCAAATAAAAATCTGTGATAGAGTTGATCTGCAAGAAGTGAACCGCAAAGTAGCAAGGGACCACTGCACACCTTAAGTATAGTTTAGCTTAACAATGTTTGTTTTTACTGAATTTTTCAGAGTTGGATGAACTGAATTTTATTGTGCAATAATGTACAAATACAGAGAATTAAAATATAGCATAATTACTTTTCTGAAGAAGCAATTATTTTTATTCGGCAGTAGCTGAATGAATTATTTTTTGGAAGAAGTAATTTGTAATTAATTCTAAGTAATTCTTTTCTTTTCTTTTTTTCCTTTTTTTAAAGTAACATGCCCAACACTGGTGTTGAGTAGGGATGCCCTGATTCAATCACGTTATCAGAAATTGAGGCTGATCACATGATTTTCAGATGATCAGGGATGGGGCAAAAAGATAATTTTTCTTCATTTTCTGATATTTTTAAGGGCACAAAGAGAACAAATAATCCAATGCTATAAAGATCTTGTCAAATGAAATGGAATGGTAATAGCTTAATTTTATATTACACAATGTTGTGTTTTATTTCTTAAGTTTTTTTTTAGGGGGCTAGTGGTCAGAGTGACAGTAAAAGAGCCACATGCACGCACAAACACACACTAAAACAAACACGCAAGCATGCAGCGCCAGTACACAGTGTTCTCCTTGTACCCTGCAGCAGATCGTAAATGTGTTTGGAGGAAGAAAAATGCTTTTACGCTAGTTTAGAAGGAGACACAAATGATGTGAAAACACTCAGAGTAAGCCAAAAGAGACTTGAAAAATAAGTTTCCCTTGCCTGATATAAAGCCGCCTCACTGAACAGCATAGTTGAGAGAGAGGCAGACAGGTTAGAAATTGTGACACGTCTGAACGACTTAGCTTCAAACAGAAATTTAACGAGTGTCAATTATTTGTTGACAAGCAAACCTGTTCTCCATTGGTTGCATTTAACCAGGAAATAAATCAAAGAAAGGCTGTCATTAAAATATTGGCTAAACTGGTTGTCATTTTTATGCAACTTGTAATTTAAATGTGTTACTTTTTATATCAAGTAATCAGTAAAGTAAGAAATGACTTTTTCAAGCTAATTCTGGCAACACTGGCCCTTGGCTAACCATACTAGGGGCCAAGCCCATGAAAATGTATCTCATAGGAACATGAGGATGCACAAATACCTCCACTACGATAAGGTGATGGCTCAGGAAGAAGCCCAGCATGCATAATAGAAATAAATAGAAAGACTGCAAAGAATCCAGTCAAAAATAAAAAGCCCATGACACACTTAGCCACACAACGGCACATGCGCGATGTACTGTCATGCAATTTATTAATAATCGATTATTCCTCCATCATCTTATAACAATGAATGAAATTCTCTTCCTTGCACAATAGAAATAAATAAAATTCAAAGTTGAATAATGAAGTGGTAGCACAACTAAATGAGCTAAAGCCTGAACAATTAATAAAAGAGGTTGGCATAAAGAACACAATCACATGCATGCCTATTATAAGATGCATAGAAAGTCTACACCCTCAATATTGAGTGGGTCTTGAAAAAGCAAACTAAATACTCAAAAACGGCTGGCCCTGAATGAGTTGAATGTGGAAACCGTTTGAAAAGATTGATCTTGCTTTCATTTCTTTTTACTAAATAATCACCTTGCTATTTGAATAGGGGTTTACTGACTGTTGTATCTACTGCATATAGCCGATTAAAAACATAAATAAATAAATCACTCCCAGTAGTACACATACTAGATGTTAAAAAACAAAAAATCCTCCAATAAGTTGGTGGAGAAAGCACGGCGAAGCAGCATCAAACTTTAAAAAGAGCTGCTGCCACAATTTGCCAGAGTGATACTTTTCCATTAGTAGTTGGTTTAAAGTGGGACAATTACCGTTGGCAGGGGGCCTGGTAAAATAAAACTAACATTGTTGTCCAATGTCAGAACTTGATGATGGCATGTTTTAATATTTTTTTTCCAAACACACACATGCATTCAGTTGTTTTCCCCTGAATAAGAATTCTGACTACTAAAGGGGACAGAGTAGCTACAATTACATGATGGGCTCGTGAATCATTTTGTTGGTCAGCAAACACTAATATGTTGAACGTTTCCAGATCTGTATTGATAAAAACTCTGAAATCCAAACAATGATGATATAATGACACCACAAGTAAAATAATGAAGTGCCACTGCAAGCCATTTCACCATATCACCATCTTTCCAGGCAGCTTATTTTCCCGACCACCCATTACTTGCTGCCTTGCCTCATTAGCATTACAAATAGCACCTCGAGCAAAAACAGTGAAGGCAGCAGAAGAAATAGGGCAGAATTAACAGTGTATGTAAGAAGCGTGGATAAATGGAATGAACAGTGTGTAGCAAAACGGAGGTGGTTAAAAGCATATTGAAAAGCAGATAATACCTTACACTTGATATTATTAGATTACATGCTTAGCTATAGGCAAACCTCATTGTATGCTTGCTATAGCAAATAATGTTATGTGCATTGCTGTTGTGTTATGTTGTACACAATGTCTATATTATTTTTTTCTACATTATGTATACTGTATGTTGTTTAAATAAAGTTCATTGTAAAAACAACAAAACAATAAAATCCTCCTTCCTTAATTATAGCCGACAATAAATCTCAGCAAAGATCCTTTATTGAACACTGGAGTAGTCACACATATATTCAATGCAGTCGACATAAGAAATACACAGAAACACACCGCAGACACGCAGCACATGCATCCTTCAGTCATCAGCAAAACAGGTGTCAGTCTGTGAGTAGTACGTCGGAACTTGACCCTAGAGGTGTGCAAAATTTCCGATTCTTAGATTATTCACGATTCGGCCGTGGAACAATCGAGAACGATTCACAAACGTCCAAATTCCGATTATATAAATATGCCAAGGGAAGCGAAACTAAAGTGACCCGAGCGAAAAGTACGCGGAACTGAAACGCAGTAGCGCGCGCGGTCTTCGGGACGGACCGAGATTACACATCCACAACTCACGCCTCGAGATTCAAAACAACAACAAGCATGGCTGAGCTGACCAACCCACCTCTTCGTGGGATCAGACCTGCTCCGAAAGGCAAACAACTTGAGGCGGAAGTATCAGCTAGCTGGCTGCAGTGCGTCGGTTAGCGTTCTACAGGGCGCCGCGCAGTGATACGAACGAACGAACAGAAAAGTAGTGGCTGGCGGTAATGGCGTCTGACTTTATTCAGAAAAGAGTATTGTGGTGGAAATGTATCACGCTTTTGAAAACAAAAAGTTTTTAGAAGAAAAACGCTTTATTTCCGAGACCCCAGCCAGCTTGGTGGACTATTTTCCTCTCGTCCAACGCCGAAGTCAGCGCTGATCGCACACACGGGAGGTGAGGATCAAATTGAGATTCATGTTAAAAAAGCCGAACGATCCCATTAATGTTTACACGTTCATGTTTACACAAGTTAAAAAGCAGAAAAGCACTTGAGTTTTTTTTTTTTTTTTGTACCTCTGAGAAACTTTAATGTTTACATGTTCATCTTTACACAACTTAAAAAGCAGGAAAGCACTTTTTTTTTTTTAGGCATTTGTATTGAAGTAGTAGTTCACATTGTCTTTCATTTATACCTCAGTGCACTTTTGAGTGGATAAAAATAATATATTTTTGCTCAATGCTATGTTTTATTCTGTTGAAGACTGAATATACTTAAAAGCTGTTGTTACAGAATGAGGACTTGAGTATTTTATTTACTGTTTTGAACTGTTAACTTGATACTGAAATAGTAGTTTATTTAGGCCTGAGAGGACTTTTGTACTATTTTTGTAACTAATTTTTTTCTGCTGCCTGGGGGGGAAATCAATAATCGTTTTATAATCGAATCGTAGCCTCTGAATCGTAATCGCAATCGAATCGTGAGGTGCCCCAAGATTCCCACCTCTACTTGACCCGGTGAGTGACGATTACACTGACAGGCGAAAACGCATGTCCATTACTAATTAGTCTGCCTTTTTTGTTTACCCCCCCCCCCCCGCATCCTTTGTCAGAAATATAGGGATCCAACTGCAATTTTTGGAACATAACCAAATTACTTTGTAGCATTTTGCAAATTTATTTTCATATTACATTTTCTTTGACAGGAATCTTTGATCATGGAAATGTGCCATTATATGGAGTGGAGCTTTATCGAGCTGAGTAGGTACTATGCTGAGGTAAAAGGGCTATTAGCCATTTGTCACATAAATCAATATTGTATCAAATGGAACAGTAAAGAAGTACTTTTGTTTTTTAATGAGTGTACATTTATGGTATTTATGGGCAGATTTGCCATAATTCCACTGCAGTAAAGGTGATTAGGGTTATCTCGTACTATTATAAATAAACCAATACTTTAAAAAAAATAACTGCTTCTTGTGAGAAGCAGCTGTTTGAAGTTGTCAGGATGGCATCAATCAATCTGTTTTTGGGACAGGAGTACTGAAATATTCACTCTAATTGGTTGTCTTCAGATTGCGGCCAGATTTTCCCTCTTTTATGTAGTTTTCATGTTTTTGGATCTAATTGAGTTTTTGAAAATTCTTGTCTCTGACTTTTCCATCCACTTCTTAATGATGATGATATCAAGATTCCTTTTAATTAAACAGAGGAGGAAAAAGATACAAACGCTGAGGTAGACTAATTTGTGACAGATAAGTGAATAATGAAGTGTAAATACCATGTGAATGGAAGAAAAAAAAAACAAGAAAAAAGGAATTAAATAGACATATTTAATAATATTTTGGATAATTCACTTACTGAAGTACCATTATCATCAAAAATATTGCTATTATAAAAGGATTATATTGTGGCTGACCAGTACAATTGTTGTTAATTCGTTGTTTTGAACCACACTGCCACTCATGGAAGGGACAATATAATCCTTTCTTTTTCATACACAACACTGTGGAATATGAACTGAACACATTAAAAATTTGGTTTGACAGAAACAAATCATTAAATTTAAACAAAACCAAGTTCATAGTTTTTGGCACTAGACAAATCACTCATCCAGTCAAAATTATGGTGAACTCAATTGAAATAGAAAGAGTGAAAATAAATTTATTGGAGTAGTTATTGATGATAAATTATGTTGGAAGTCACACATAGAAAATGTCAAAACATAAATGTCAAATATTATAGGGATACTCTCTAAAACTAAGGATGTCCTGAATAAGAAATCATTATACAGTACATGTAATACTGTTCATTATTATTACCATATCTGACCAATTGTTTGGAAATATGGGGAAGCCTGTTTTCAAAACTGCAAAAAAGAGCCATAAGAATTATTCATCGATCAAAATATACAGAACCAACACATTCACTATTTGTTAAATTGAATACAATAAAATGTTATTGAGTTTAAAATATCACAAATAAGGTACAAAGCATACAACAATCTACTCTGCCACAGTACTCAGAAGCTATTTGAAATTAGAGAGAGTCCTTGAGAGAAGAAAATCAAAAGAGGAACAAATATTAAGAAAAGGTGTGTTTCTGTAAGAGGTGTTAATTTGTGGAAAAAAAAGTCACACAGTTATTAAGCATTTGCTCTTTCTGGACAAATGAAATTTTAAAGGCAATATTTGATGCCCCGCCCTCGTCATATAGTATTTCAAAAAGGCAAGATGTTTTGCCCAGTTGTTCTCTCAGGTCTTGAGATGATAAATGCCAAGTTTGAAGTCAATTGGATGAAAAATGTTTGCAAAGGGGGAAAAAGCATGACCTCAGTGAATGTGCCAAAATAGGCCAAAATTGGACATTAAAAAATTCATAGCTCACTTCCTGTACATTTTAGCTACATGGTCCCAATAGACTTTTTTGTGCGTCTCGGGGTGCTACACGTGCCTGCCAATTTTTGTTGCTCTAGCTCAAACGTGCCGGGCTTGGTTTTTATTTTTCTACGCTAGGGGGCGCTATCGAGTCGCATTGTTATGACGACTTAATAATATCAAATTTTTCGCCGGGCCTGAGGAGTGTGCAAAGTTCGGTGAGTTTTCGTGAATGTTTAGGTACCCAAAATCGCGATCGTTTGCGGAGAATAAAGAAGAAGAAGAAGAAGAAGAAGAAGAATTTTTACAAAAACAATAGGGACCTCGCAGCGGTCGCTGCTCGGGCCCTAATAAGGGGAGGACTGGATAAGTTTCCTACTTCTTGCTACTCCCTTTGAACATGTAATCTATGACTAATGATTGTACAAGTTTTTTTTCTTTCTTTTAAATTTAATTTATTTTCTGCTACTTGTTAATATGTCCATATGTTCAATAAACAAACAAACAAGCAAATATCATGAGCAAGAAAAACCGTTATGATGCCTGTGAATATTTTGTGACTATGCACCCGTTTGTTGGTGGTGCAAGAAAATACATCCCAATGAGCCTGATGATTATTTGAGGACACAGCAGGACGAGTTTGTATGGTACGCCAATGAGGTCGGATGCTTGAGTTTTGTGGCTACAGCCCTCCTCAACCCTCAGTAGGAGGTCACACAAAGAGCCCTATAGTGCCATAATGCAATATTCATGGTGGGGTGTGAGCAGAGCAGTTAAAACACAGCAGTATTGTGGAGAGACTTTCCAATCTACTATCAGGGAAGGAGCAGCTGCTGCTTGGGCTTGCTTCCCTCCTGCTCAAGCTTCGCCTGTTCCTCGCCTTGCCCTCTCTTGTTCTCTCGCTGCTGCCTCTCACTCAACCATTAATTTTTTATCACAACTTAAATGGCTGCCTTAGCTGAGGCTGTCGGGGGCAGTAAGTCAAGGGTTCTTGCCTTTGGTTATGGAGTAGGAAATAAACGTGAAAAGATCAAGATAAACATACTGTAGAAGAGACAGAGGGCTGACAAGGGAAAGTCTACACTGAGAAATCCCAAATACATTTGCTACTTTTATTATAACTTGATTAGCATTTCAACATGCTCTCTTTTCATTACGACTGGTTGAAGAATTGAATTTTCTTCATTCGATTTAGGGAGTCATAAGGTGGTAAAGACAGAAGAAATGGTTTCAGTAATGACCTGCACAATCCAATGGGAGTGTGCTTGAAATAAACAACTAAATGAAAAACTCATAAGCCATACAACTTTATAATGAATGTGACTAAATTGAATAGGCCTGATTCTTTTCCTCAAATGAGTAATACTATTTGGTTGTTAAACTATGTTAAGGTTTTACGATTTTCACAGCACAAAAGAAGCATAATGAAGTCTCTATGGGGGTTTTGTTAAAACAGATTTGTTTGTGTTATTGATCAGGTACAGGGAAAATAATTAATTTGATTGTGCTTCAAAATATATTTATTCTTTAACAGGATGGGAAAATCTCTTTTCAAACTTTTTGTACAGTATTTGCGTTTTTTGACAGTATTGCACTGAGCAGAATGGAAGGAGTTTGCAACAATGGAGGTCATCCCATAGGAGTCATGTTATTTAGTCAGCAAATCAGCTGCGAGTCAATCAACAGTGTTTCTATTGGCTGCAGCAGTCATGCACACAATTTTGACGAAATTGTGTGATTAAACAGTACCGCAAATCGATAGAATTTTTAATGGCTAATAAATCAATTCCATGTTCAAGACTGAAATTCATCTCGTGGTAGGAGTACATAAAGGGCCGACCACTTATATGTGACGGTTAAGGTTGGGTAGCTGTTGTCAGTAAGGTGGCAGCACTCAGGTTTTCCCTTGCATTATTTATTTTCCATATTGGGGTGGTCTGACCCACTCACGTAATGAGAAATAGAATCACGGTCTGTTTGGAGTCCCGGGGCAACCTCATGCGACCATATCCCTGGATCACTGCTCAACCACACAGCGATCTTTACAGCTACTGTTTGCTCAGGATTCACTTGGACTGTAAAAGTCAAGCCTTGTTGACACATCTGTGCTGCTGCTCCCTGAGGCTAATGGCTATTACATCTGTCTGCTTCTTTTCAGTTGAAAAGAGAAAAACTACAACAGCCAAATTCTCTTCTTTCAATTGGGAAGAGGAAAAACACTGACAGCTGATGGAAGACTGACAACATGTGAGGGATAATTACCACATATTATCTTCCTCACAAGTTCATTTGACCTACATTGCAATTAAGAAATGGCAAAGGCCTCAAGGTAGTAGTGTCAATATGTTCACATTCTAACTGTGACTGGACCATTGTGTTGTCATTGTTACATGTCAAATATTCTTGGCTCTGTCTGATGACATTATGATATATACGAAAAATGTTTCACAGTTAAGTGTCTTATAGAATACACCGACAGCAAACAATGTTAACATGTAAACATGCATGATTTCAAATTCAATAATGGTTCCCTATAAACAAAGAACATTTCAAGGAAAACTAAACCTCCAAAATTTTAAGAGGCGATAATATTGTATGTGCCAGCACTTGTCAAAACAGGGTACTTTGATTAATATTGCGTTTGTGGAATTGGTGGTATGCTGTGCAAAATTATTATCAACTGCAGACTGAAAATGACATTTACCGATGTGCTCAGTTGAACTCTCAAATATTTTTGTTACCATATTGAACTGGTTATCTGGACCAGTCTATATAGCATTTGAACTTTCAAGATGAAGGCTCAAAGCTACAGTATGAGTGCAAAGGTTTTAACTGATACTATCTTGTGGTGAAGGAAGGTCTTTCCTCTGTGTTTTAGATGTGCAACATGTCATACGGTCAGCAATATTATTCCAGACATATAGTATGTGTTTGCGCAATTAGACAATGATAAAGCCTTCATCACTTAAATACTAAACGGTGTTGCTCTGTGAGTTAAATTGTATGTAACAATTTTCTTTTTTCTTTTTTGTTTAATCTGAGATATTGTGTGGGTAAGAATCATTCCAAATTTCATAAAAACAACCAGGGCGTAGCGTAGCATAGGATAGCATAGGATAGCATAGCATAGCATAGCATAGCATAGCATAACATATAGCATAGCATAGCATAGCATAACATAACATAACATAACATATAACATAGCATAGCGGACCAAGGATGTGATTAAGATGAGATAAATATTGCATTAACATACATTTATATCGAACTGCATTGCATATTCTTTATTTTTATTTATTTAAACAGTTTGATCCCGTTGAGATTAAAAAACTTTTTCAAGAGAGACCTGGCCAACACAGGCAGCAACAAAAGAAGAAATAGTACAGCGCGAGACAAATTAAAAATTTACCAAGTACATTATGGATTAAATAATCAATAAAATTGTTCAAACAGCCAAGCTAAAAGCATCAACATTGTATGGAAGCTGTTTCCATGTCTTTCAATTTAGATTTACAAACAATAAGGACACCAGTTCCTTGAGCTTTAAGTCATTCAACAGAAGATTGCAGGCTGAAGGTGCTGACTAGCCAAAAACCTTTTTATCAATTTCTATCTGGGCATTTGGGATAGAGAGCAAAAAGAGGTCCAGCGAACGCAATGAATACGGTCCGGTGCTTCTCTGCCTGATAAAAACTTAAAGATAGAGGGAAGCAGCCCAAGAATTGCCTTAAAAATAAAGGTGTGCCAGTGATTGAGTCTTCGGGTCGACAATGCAGGCCATCCGACCAGAGAGGATAACTCACAGCGGTGAGTCATTGCTTTACAATTTGTGATAAAGCTCTGAGATGCATGATAAAGAGTATACATTTGATGGAGACACTGTGCAGAGGCATGCATCTATAAAAGATCACCATAGTCTAAAACAGGAAAAAAAGTTGCAACGACGACACTTTTTTTTTTTTTTTTACATTAAAAGAAAAACACTCCTTATATCTAAGTAAAAAAACAGTATTAGCTTTAGATTTCTTACAAGGCACAGTTCATGTGATTTAAAATTAAGAGATCCATCAATTAATATGCCCTGGTACTTGTAACAATGTACGACCCTCAATCTTCTTTCCATCAAGAGTTGGAAAAAATGGAACATATTGTCGATCTAGTAAAAAGCACAAGTTTGGTCTTATCTTAAAACAAGTTAACTTTCAACTCATGCAGTGTGTTTTGAACGACCACAAAGTTGTTGTTTTTCAAATCTTTAACCGCTTGTGCAAGAGAAGCAGCGCAGCAGTACACATTGGTGTCATCCACATAAAGGCGAAGTTCTGCATTAGCTACATTTTGACCAAGATTGTTAACATAAACGGTAAAAAAAAGCGGACCCAGCACGGAACCCTGTTGTACACCTTTATGAACAGATGTATATTGTCAGACCATACACCACATTTAATGCACTGCGTCCGACTGCTAACATAATTTGAAAACCAAGAAACAGCTTCTTTTCAGAGCCCAGAGCTCAAAGGTCTGTGTTTTAAAACAGCATGATTGATGGTATCAAAGGCTTGGACAAATAAATGTTTCTTGTCAAATGCAACAGAAAGATTATTAATTAAAACCACTTTTAACGCAGCTGTGTCAGTGCTGTGCCCTTTTCTAAAACCTGATTGACAAGATGATAAAATATCATTTGTGTATTAAATAAATAAATAAATCCAACTCAAAGAGTTTCCAGAATTTTAGCCAGTGCTGATAAATTTGATATAGTCTGATAGTTTTTTAAAAAAAATACAAGGATCACCCCCCTTTCAGTAATGGAAGGAAAAAGAGCAGACTTCCAAATTTGGGGAATTATTATTGGGAATATTCATTGCAATCTGGAAAATTCCAATTGTTGGTATAAGTTAATAGGTAAAAATGGTCAACATTAGATCATGAAGAAGAATTCATTTTAGATCCGAAGGACCAAAATATCAGTACCACAATCAGAGAGTTGTTCACTCAATAAGCCTGAAGCAGAGGTCTGTGCTCTGTGCCTTATCTAAGTGGTTCGAGTTTAGGATGATGAGGCAAGTGGTTACATTCAATAAAGGATTTGCAAGAAGCCAGAAAAAAAATGCCATACACAATCTTACTCAATTCATGTGCGAATCCGCTCATAATATGTAACTAAATCTAAAATTATGCGTATAAAGCCCATGTATATTTTGAGATGATGATGTTTGATTAAAAAATATTGAGAGGGAGAAAGGAAAATAATCTTTTACACAGTTATCAGTGAAAAGGTATTCAGTGGAACAGGAGTGTTATCAATCTAAGAGAGCAGGCTGATCTACTGGAGGAAAATTTATTGCTCAGGGCTCCCAAGCCTGTGTGCTTGGCTTTCAGCTCAACAGCTCAGCTCTCTCCTTTCCTCTCCTCTTCTCCCCATTAACCGGCTGACAGAACCATAATAAACACAGCCTGTCACCTTCAAGGCCTGCCTCTCATTTACTAGAGAACACATGAAACCCTGCCCTCACATTCCCTCTCTCTCCCTCCCACTTCCCTTCATTTGCTGGGCTCATTGGAGCTGAAACATGAGTTTTGGCCCCTGCTGCCTCAGAACCTACAGATTTTCCTCAATATTGAGACTGACCTGAAAATGCATGAATATTAAATGGGAATATGAATGAATACCAAAGGAGCTCTTTAGCTCTCAAAACCTTTTTCTATCTACCAGCAGTGGACAGCATGAAAAAATGCACAAGGAAGACTAATAACCACCTTGAGAGAGAAGGCAGACATTTGTTGGGTAATTGGCTTCCTTTTTATTTGCAACGCCATAGTGACTTCGCATATAAAACAGAGGGAATCACAAATTGATGGCTGTAGAACAAAAATCAAAGGTGATATTTTCATCAGGAACACATGATGTTATTTTCCTGTGATGCACACAGCAGGCATTTGTCAGAACACAAGCTGAGCTTGCAGCAGTACAAAAAAGCAGGGGCACTGAAATTAGGGATGCACGACATTTATCGAACCGATAAAATACCTGCCGATTTGGGAAAAGATGACGCCATTTTCAAACGGCGCGAATCGCCGATAGGTACATTTTAGCCGATAAAAAGGTTAGATAGATTTATTAAAGTCTTTATACTGTTTGCAAGGCGAGCAGCCCACAATAGACCAAGTTGCGCTGCTTACGTCATCTATAGACCACGTCACGCTGATTACGTCATCTATCGTGCCTCTCGCTCTTGTAGACCGGCCAGCCTCGCTTGGCATCACGGAAGCTTGGTCCACACTACTGTAGTAGCAAACTGGCATGTAACAAACAACATGTCCTCCTCACCAGTGTGGTCGTTTTTCTTCATGGCAGAAGATCAAAACATTTTCAGCGAGGATTCAGAGGGGGAAAGAAGGCTTCTGCTCACCTGAAAATACGTCAGCGCGGCAAAGCCGTTTTGAACGAACGTGAAGCAGCAGCTGCAGCAGCTAATGGCGCTAAGCTAACGGCACTAAGCTAACAACTCAGCAAGGCAGTCAAGGCAGCAACAACAAGGCTGAAGCCATAATAAAGTTATGGCATTCATAGCACTAGATACCCAGGCTTTTTCTGTAGCTGACCCGGATTTTTGCAAGTTAATAGCACATTTGGAGCCACGTTACATCCTCCCAAGTCATCGCTTCTTGTCCGATATGTCCCTTCCCGCCCTGTATGATGCTGCCACTCATATCAAGCCACAGCTTCACCGCAGTTGGAGGGTGGGGGTTTTCGAGGATGCATATCATAAGTTATTTTATTTTTAGCTTTTAAGTTTTCAGAAAAATCTATACTATGCGCAGTGCAGTCAAATCATTAATACTGTAGCGTTTGTGAAATGATCAAGCAAGCAGTGAACGAACTCTTCTCATGCACTGCAGTTACTGCCGGCCATAACCAAGCCACAACACATCACCTAAATGTTCGTAGTTTATTTATTTATGTATGTATGTATATATATTTTTTAACATCTGTGTTGCTTTCATGGCCCGTCCAGACCATGGGAAACTACATAACCTGCCACGCACCCACAAGGGCGGTATTGCTCCAATACCAGTAATTCTGTAAACCTGTCTGCACTTTTGTCTACTTACTTGATTTCGATTTTTTTAGTTAAGGTTGACAAATGTCAATGCATATAATTTTACCTACCGTTCACCAACCTCATCCACTATTGTACTTCGTGTTGAATAAATGAATAAATACATGAATGTTTTTTTTCTCCTAGATAAACCAGTTGTAGTTCTGTATTAATTTTCAAATTCACTTTTTATTTTGTGTCATTATTTGTTAGCCATTTCACATGGCAAATATTTGTGAGTGTTTTTGCGAACATTTTTTTTAACAGCAAATAACCACAAATATTTGTATGATATGGAATGAAAATAAATACACATTTGAAAGAGATAATTTTTTTGCTGTTTTAATCAGAGCTACTAAAACATCAGTTTTTCCTTTCCTGGATGCACAAATTGCAGATTATATGAATACTATAGTAAATATAAAAGCAAATTTATCGGTTATCAGTATCAACCATACAAAGCAGGAAACGGTTAACATTATCGGTTGAAATTTTTCATATTGTGCATCACTAACTGGAATACATATGTAAGCGCAATGACACAATGTAAATCCCATAAGACAGTCTAGTTGCTACAGAATGAATTCCTCCTTGGTCTCATCGGCAAACTTAAACAATATCACTCGTAATAATGTAAAAGGTCTTCTCCGGGTACTCCGGTCTCCTCCCACTTTCCAAAGACATGCATGGCAGGTTAATTGGGCGCTCCGAATTGTCCCTAGGTGTGCGTGTGAGAGTGGATGGTTGTTCGTCTCTGTGTGCCCTGCGATTGGTTGGCAACCAGTCCAGGGTGTCCCCCGCCTACTGCCCAGAGCCAGCTGAGATAGGTGCCAGCAGCCCCCGCGACCCTTGTGAGGAATAAGCGGTCAAGAAAATGGATGGATGGATAATGTAAAAGGAGTGCTGATAGATTTTAGACTAGATTTTTAGTAGGGATCTTTCAGCTGATATTTGGAAATGATATTTGATATTTCTTGTACAGTATGTCAACCTTTATAGATTGTATAGATATTTGTAGTTATTAACGTTTAATGCATTTGATGAAGCTTTTTTCTGTTTAGGTTTGAAATGTCCTACTGTCTTTGCACCTTGTGTTTCGTGCCGAAAGCGAGTCACATTAGTATTTACTCCTGTTATGATCCTCTCTGTTTTATTGATGAATCACCAAGGTTGAGTATTATTACAAACGATAAGACAAATATTCCCGAACAAGCATCTACCTGTTACATGTCCCAAGTCTTCCACTCTGTTTAAAAGGCACAGTAAATATGTTTCTGTGTTTTAAACTAGCGATAGCTTGATAGTTGGAGACCCAACCGACTGACTGTGTTTTACAGTCCTTATAAATCCATATGCACTTGTGGATGGAATGGGTAAGCATCCACTCCATTGCCGAACAGCACCACGTGGGTAAGTATAGCACGCATGCATCTGTGAATGGGGGTGATTGAAGAAGCGGGCTCAAATCTGCACACACCATCCTTTTTAAACAACAAATAGTGCCAGTTAAGTTAGATGGCAGTGGACGTGGCAAATCACATGTAGTCATTTTTGTGGGTTAAAATTCATGGTATGGTACAGTACTGGTACTTTGTGATCATGGTTTTAAGTGTTGTTGTTGACCAAAAATCCAGTATTTCAGCTCATTTCATACACCGATACGGTCTAAAACTGATCTTTAAACTCAAACACGCTCTGAAAAATAATTGCTGTCCTTCCACAAATTATATATCTTTGTTGGCTTAAAACCACAAGGGCAGGTGTAAGACAGCATGATAGGTTCCAAAAAAGGAACACGAAATCCAAGACAACAAATCAAAAAAAAGATTGTAGGCATGAATTTTAATGTAGCGATGGATGACTCTTTGAGGTCAGTAACAAACAGTATTGTCAATATAAAGGCCATCGCCGAATGGCCAAACATAACGAGTAAAGCATAATAGGATTAAAGAACACAATTAATGGAGACAAAACAAGCATCACTGCATTTATTACAACAGTTCAGTGGTCAGGTACTGCTGCTAATGACGCAAGGTCATTTAAATGTTAAATTGCTTTAAAACCATCCAGTGGGTCAAAAGCTCTAAGATCAGCTTGTGTCATGACACAAAGCTCAAGTGACTCACTCAAATCAAACTTGAGTTCAAGGGAAGGTCGCATCACTTTGTACTAGAGCTTAAAATGAAAAATTAAGGGAAGGCTTACACAAAAAACAAACAAAAAAAAAACACTGAATGTTTTTTGTCACTGAGTGCGAGTCATGGACCTGCAAAATGACTGAAAACCCTGTCAGCATTGTGACTTTGTAAACTATTATTATTATTATTATTATTATTATTATTATTATTATTATTATTATTGTTATTATTATTTAGGGGCAGACAAAACAAGTTTTACTTCTTTCTGTCCCCTTTCATTTCTTTTATTTTAAAGAGTGAAATAATTTGATTGATTGGATTGATTCTACTTATTATTATTATTATTATGGCCCGAACAGCGGTGGTGCGGCTGCGAGGCTCTATTGCAGCATACCTATTGCAACAGGCTTCGTCTCCTGCTCGTTCCCGAACGCATGGATGTACTTGGTTGTGGCGTATCCTGGACCCGGTCAACTCCTGTCTGCTACCGATCGTCGGCTCGCCTGAAAAGCTTCGGCCGTGCTGCCCTCCGCGTTTTGGACGCAGTGCCGACCTTCAGCTTCTGAAGGAGCTTCCTTGAGATGGCCAGACGTAAGAGCCATGCACCCCTGCTGCTCCCACAAGCACCACACTATTAAATGCGCAGTCATTGACAAACAAAATGCTTATTTTGAGGGAGTTTTTCTTTTCCAACAACTTGGATTTCCTATGCCTGACGGAGACCTGGAAGGTTGCCGGTGAGTCCACCGCTATGATTGAATTACTACCGCCTGGCTGTGCTTACTTGGACGCTCCAAGGACATCGGGCCGAAGTGGAGGAACGGCGACTATTTTTAAAAACAAATTTAAATGTAAACGATGCCTATTTAACATGAAGACGGCCTATCTGTCACTGTTCTGTGCCGTCATTTACCGACCTCCAAAACACAATAAGGACTTTTTAAATGACTTTGCAAATCTTCTTACAAAAATCATGCTGAAATTTAATCATATACTCTTTATGGGGGACTTCAATATTCATGTATGCTGTCCTGAAAAACCATAAAGTTGAGTTAAGTACTGTTTATCTGCGTTCGTCACTTCCACTTCTTGCCCCGTGTGCTGATTCGCTAGCTAACAGCCAATCACAGTGATCAAATGCCCCGACACCCGACGGTGATTTAAGATGTCGAATTTGAAACTCTTTCCCCCCCCCGGACGTATTCCAACTTGATCTAACTTCACGACAGTAATTTATACACTGATCAGACGGTGCATGCTGTCGGACCAACGCTGTCCTACTCCTGACATCGGATTGGTGTATCTAGGCCTTAAAGGAAATCAGGGCTCATGACAGACAGCCAAATAGCTTTCAACACCCACAGTGACCTTCAGGTTAAAAACAAGTGTGCACACAGATACAAATGTTCAGAGAATGTGAACATAAACCATTATGCACTTCCCTTATTACAGGGAGTCAGTCTTGGCATTTTGCCATTTTAAATGTCACAGACTCCTCCACAGGGTAATGACTGATCAACCTCAGCTGGCAACCAGCATAACCTTGCATAATTTCTCAATAGGCACATTTTAAATGCAGATGGAGAGAGAGGAAACAAACATTTCATGATTCTGAAATACAGGCTACATTTCTTTTCTATCTCAAAAAAGAAGGTTGACATTTTCTAATGACAAGGCTTGTTGAAAATGACAGTCCTCCAAAGGAGGAAAAAACATCATGATTGATCTCTTGTATAACAAGACAGAGAACAAGGTTAACAAAAGAATATAGCAAGAGACTGCTGACAATGGCAGAGACCAGCTGCAGGGGAGCAAAAAATAAATAAATACTTGCTCAGCTTCTATGTGTAAGATGAGTAGTGATGCCTTGACCTGTGTGAGGCATCAGCAGTGGGAATTGAGAGAGAAGAGGGAGGCCAGCTGGTGACACATGAATATGACAATATGCTCTCCATCTTGTTAAGTCTGACCAATTTCAACACGAGGTAATGGTATCATCATTGCGACCAGTGCATACTCAATGTCAACATAGGGCATATATAATAAAAAACCAAGAATGATTCAAAATTGTGAATCAGATTACACACGGAGAGTCATAATGATTTATAAGTGTCTGTAGTTCTAGAAAGATCCTATTTCATAAAGTAAAAGAAAAAGATAAATAATGAACAGTAATTTTGATGCTAATGATTTTTCCTTTAGTGACACCTCAACACCTGAGCAGTCCTTTTCTTCTCTAATTTTTTATAAAGTCACTTTATAAAGTCATTTGACAAACACTACAAACTATTGGCACACTATATACACAGTAGTACTGTGTGGGTGTGCGCGGTTGCGTGTGTGTCGGTCTGTGTTGTCAATCGTCATCGCTTCTACTCCTAACTCATCATTATATTTGTACAAACAAATGTACCTTTAGCAGTACCAGGCATTTAAAAGGACCAAGAAACAAGCAACAAGGTTAGTCTAGTCTTTCTGTCCATGACTGCATACGCCGACTTCACTTCTGATGGTGGAAATCAAAAGCAGTCCAAGTATTCACTAATGCTTTGCTTACAACTCACTGTCTCACCTGCTGTGGTAAATAGCAACTCAGTCAGCACTTGGCAATTTGATCCTGTTTGAAGACTACCAGGGAATCATAATTGATTACTTACAATTGTAGGAGCATTCAGACAGAGTACATAACGACGGAAACTGAGTTACTGGATGCATGGGCAACCATTCGCAAATTAGCCTATACACAGCTTTTTTACTTAACTTATCCTGTATTATTTGCTGAAAATTTCACTTATGTTTTTGTGCTCAGCCTAAAGCAATGAAAATATTACTTGGGGTTTTGTTGATACTAGGTTCAATTAACCTCACAAGCCAGATTGATAATTGCGACTCGCTCAAGGGAGTTCTTCACATTATCAATCTGGAACTACACTCGGCAGATCCGTTTGGGAAATGAGTGACCTGCTGTACAATATTTTGAGCTGATTGGATGATGCGGCATATTTGCACGTTTGTTTTGACCAATCAAAGCAACGGATGATAATGTCGTCTTTGGTCTCGTCTTGGGGGAAAACAAAAAGCACAAACATCTTTATCAGATAATTTATCAGAGTAATTCTGCGATAACATATTTCATTGCAGTGTCCATTCATCTGTAAGGTTTGTTTGTTTCCCTCCCGCAATCGGCGCTTCTTGTTTCATCGCGCCCTAAACAACGCCTGTTTGGTCTGACCTAAAAAAGGTCTGTTGCAAACGTAGCGGGACAAGATGTATTCTCCGTAGTTTGAGAACTCACAAATACTGTGAGAGTTTAGCTTGCTGGCAAGACTAAAGTTCAATCAACTGCTAATACTTTTTTTCTGGATTGAAATGTCCTGTTTTTTGTTTTTTGTTTGTTTTGTTTTGGCCTTGAATGCCTCTCGTACACAGTAGTCAAGAGAGAATATCATAGCTTAGCCGTTTAATGCAGAGTGCGGTTTCGTAAACGTGCCAAGTACGGTCTTCCATCCGCTCTGTGCCACCGTCTTCCAAAGACCGTACTTCCTAAGAATGTCAGTCTCTTTGTAATTGGAATGGCTGTGGACTTACAAATGTGAGTCTTCTCAGCTATTTTGATAGGAGCACTAAATGCCCTCTCAGCCAAGTCTTCACAAGTAATCAACCAATTTACCCTTAGTTTAAGCAAGCAGACAAGCACGATACCCGGGTATTCCGTGTGTTGTTACTTTATACATACTTTCCGTTTCAAATGTTTTACAGCCATTTTCTGTCTATACTCAATTATAAACCCTATTTTGGGCTCATTTTTTTTGCTATTCGTGTCAGACCTCAGTCCCTATCCCTTGTGAATATCCGGGATTCACTGCACAATATAAATCCAATTCTGTTACTGTAGTCTACTAATAATATATCATACCATATTGGTGGAAATTATTGGACTCTCAGGTGACTATTTGTGCCTTTTCCAGTCCAACAACATACAGTACACAGCTACATTCCCAAACTCCAAGCCACGTGTCAAGACTACAAAAGCAGTGCCATTGAGGATGCAACCCTAGTGATAAGGTATTGTACCTCAGAAAATTCAGTGATGCACTTCTTTGACAGCATCCATCGGCTCTGTCCCACCGTTTCCAGACATACTCGTAGGCAGACGATTGAATGCTTTGTAAAACTTTCAAAAATCCATCTTGGAAAAAAAGCTAACCAAGGCTTTTTTACAAAAGGAGGTGGAAAAACACGTAAATTATTGGACACGAGACAACCAAGAAAAGTCAAAAGTCCTGTTTGATCTTTTAAATAAGCAATGTTGTCTGGTTCTAATAAAACTGCGGCTATAGGCATGCTATTCTCCGCCATTGTTTATGTTTGCAACACATAAACCACACTACTTCCTTATAACGGCCACAAATAATGCTTCTGAAGTTTGGTGAGATGGATTTGTCAGATTACAAAACTCGTATTTACTCAAGTCAAGAGCAGTTGCAGCAAAGTGATAGAATCTGAACAGTACTGTTCAAGAAATAGAGCTGTGCAAGAAGGGACTGCCTCACTCAAAAGTGAATTATTTGCTTGCAGCATAACTACTCATGTTTATGTTTTGACAAAGACAACTTCTGGGAAAAGATGATATAATATCCTTGCATCTTTTTCATAAAATGGTGAAGGGAGCTCTCATGTTGTGCATCTTTATTACCACGAATTTCATCTATACTTTATGAAAATAGTCCAATGTTGAACTGTAACAAGGAAGTTGCAGAATTGTACCACGTTTTGAGGACCTCTGAATGAAACCAAACAAACAACTAATGTAATGCATCTGGTAAGATCTGAAAGAAGCACAGCAGCATAAATAATAACGCTCAAGGATTTTGAAATATGAACAAGAGAGATTACACGTACATCATTTTGAAGCATAAGCAGCAATAGCAGATGATGTGTGTAGTGCCTATTATAAATCACGCAACACAGCAACATTTTACATACAGGATTGCCTTGTCCCCCAGGCAACCTGAAACAAAAATCCCATATTTACAGATGTCCCTTGGAGAGAATGTGTAAGTTAATGATTTGTGTGTGTGCATTCACTTCACTTGTAGTATACGTACCATCATTAATCATTTACATATTCATATAATGTGTGTATGCCAGTG
The DNA here is from genome assembly GCF_051991245.1 of Festucalex cinctus. NCBI lineage: Eukaryota > Metazoa > Chordata > Actinopteri > Syngnathiformes > Syngnathidae > Festucalex > Festucalex cinctus. The sequence continues at coordinate 12,540,121 of NC_135414.1, forward strand.
AGCATGCAAAATTCAGTACAGAACCATTACTAAAAAGTGTCTGAGCCTATTTTTATGCACATATTTTTTTGCAGTCATGAAAAGAGATTGGACTTACAGATCTTGTGTTTCCCTTTCATTGGGAATTTCACCAGCAGCTCCTGGGGGTTAGTGCAGATGAAGACGAATGGGGAAGCAGACTCTTCACATGTACTGGGGTACTGTGGGTAGAAATGGAGAGACATAGCATTTAAATGTTGACTGAGAATGACCTTATTTTTTGTAGGATGTTGAACTGTGGTCCCCAGTAAGATTGTAATGAATCATTCAGTGTTATGCACATCATAACAGCTGATATATGCCTACCAGAATTTTATGCACTGTAATATGTAGGCAAACGTGGGAATAAGACATGTATTAAAAAAAAAAACAACACCAACCAGGAAACGAATCTTTTTTAGATTTTTTTTTCTTAATTTATTGAACATATAAACAGATGAACAGCAAAGATAAGGAAAAAGCAAAAACAAAACAACAACAATCAAAAGAGAAGAAAATCCCAATAAAATAATCATTCAATCAATCATAACTTACATGTTCAAAAGGGAGTAGGAAGAAGTTAGAAACGTATCTAGTCCTACCCCTTTTACTAAATATATTTAAACTTATTTCATTATTAATACAATTTTAATTTACTATTATTAAAAAAATAATAATAATAATAATAAATGAAATATATAACCCAAGTTATATATATACACAAGTGCACTTAAACATATTCACATTTACCAAAAACATATATACATAAATTTACTAAACATATACCATAATACCTATCTAGATCATTTAGATTCAGCCATAAATCAATTAACTTACTGTGTGCAAAACAAATTTGTAATAATGAGAAGTTTTGCTGAGACCAACAGACAAAGGGAAACTATTTATCCATGTGTTATTGGTTGATCTCTTAGGTGAGAGTAGAGAATTGACTGACACAGTGACAAAGGAGTCATCTTTTCCATCACTGGCAGCCAATGTCTCTCAGCTCATCCAATTTCCCCCGGCACTATCAGATAGTGCCCATGATTGCATCGAGGAAGCCAAGAAGCGGCTCTCTTCCTGACAGCATGCTTGCAGTCCCCCACACCTCCCCTCTCACTTAATCACAGCTTCTCTATCTCCCTCAAAGGAGCACTGAAGGTTGTGACAAATTTGGGGCTTTTAGGGGAGATCAGCAGAGTCAGTAACCCAGCCATATGGTCTCTGACAAACTGGGAAACGATGATAGAGATATTCATTTCAGATTACAGCCCGTGACCGCCGAACAGAGTGCAAAACACAAGTGAGAAAATATGTAAACACTCGAGTAGGCAAAGATAGATGGTGACCAGAGTTGAGTCCTTTGTGTCTCCTTCATCCTATAGCACATTCCAATTAAATGAGGGTCTTGTAGTCAAGTACACTGTTATCAGGTTCGAACATTTCTAACAGACCTTGAGTAAATTGATGTGTTTTTTAAAGAGGTTCTAAAAGGTGAAGGTTGTGAGACTACAACGAAATAGGTTGGTTATAATTTGTTTTTAGTGGCAACAAATTATTCAAAGATACGGTCAAATTAACCCATTTAAAAGTAGACCTGATTACATATATATATATAGGGGGCTGAACGATTATGGAAAACAATCAAATGGTGATTGTGATATCATGTGTGATTATTTTTTTCAAGGTCCTTTTCAATTATTATTATTTTTTACCCAACAAAAAGTTAATTATAATAAACAATATCAGAGCTATTATATATTACAGGATCGTAAGATAAAGGCAAATGAAAGCTTTTAATCTCAGTTTTTTTCTACTAGTTACAATTTACCACTCAACATATCCAACTTTTCATGTTGCGTGAAACATGACATGTAAACACTGTATTTATAAATAAATTCAGTATACATATTTAAAAAATAAAAATAAAACTTAGCGATCTTCAGTCACTAAACTCACACATGCTAATGTGTAGGCAAAGTAAAATTATACCCGTTTATATGACGTAACATCTCCGATTTGATTTAAAAAAAAACACTAGCATTCTGTAGCAATCCTTGTGGGTGGGTCGCGGGTTGGGTAGTTTCCCATGGTCTAGACGGTCGGTGAAGGCAACACAGGATTTGTTTTGGTAAGCTAAGCGCGTTCGGAGCTGTTGTGTTCTGGCCTGGCTGCGGCCGACAGTTCATGCAAACTGTCATTAAAGAGTTGTTGTTTGTTCACCGCTTGGCCTATTTAGCTCACCAACGCTGCAATACATGTACATTTACAAAAAATTATTGAGTAACTCGTTATATTACGTCGTTGTTGACTAAATGTAATATATTACTGAAACACATTACTTTTGAAACGCGTTATCCCCAACACTGGTGGACACTGACTGTGGTCGTTTATCGCCAGACAGAGAGGTAGTTGAAATGCGCAAATGGCGCGGTGCTGCTCGGCGGGGTTGTGGCAGAGAGGGGAACTACGGTAAAGTACTGACCCGTAATGTTTGATGTGTACCGTAATGTCTGATGTGGCAAAAGCGTGAAAGGAACCAGTACAAGCAGTAAGCTAGCTGTCACGCCGTCACCGGCGTGACGGCCCATGCTTTTATTTTTATAGTCATGTTTCCTGTTTTATTTTGAAAGTTCTAACTCTCCTCTCACCCCAGGTCACTTGCTCTTCCTGCAGCTTGCTAATTACCGGTCCCCGCCCATGATTACCACCACCTGCCACCAATCAAGCCACAATAAAAGCCACCTGCATTCTCCCCTCCGGTTGCCGAAGTGTCACACACAGTCAGTGCATGGAAGCGTCCCACAGTCCTCGAGTCCTTGTTCCCGGTGCCTTGTTGTCTTGTCTTGCCTTGTTTTTGTGCCTTGTCCTCCCCAGCGGAGCGCCTTTAGTTACCCCTTTTGCCTTGAGCCTTTTTCCTCCCTAGCGGAGCGCCTTTTGTTGTCCCCTATACCTTTTGCCTGTTTTTTCCTCCCCAGTGGAGCGTTTTTAGTTCTCCACTTTTTGATTCCCCTTTCTCCTCTCAGTGTGAGAGGAGACAGCTGCTGACCGGCAATAAACCTGTTGCCTTTGTGGCCTACCTTTATCCTGCGTCTGGGTCCTACCTCTCCTCGTCGTGACACTAGCAACAATTTCTTTATTTCAAAACAAATGACTACGTTTGGCCATAATCATGTCAAAACTTCAATTAGTGCTTCGTTCCCCGCAACCATCAACCTACATCTCGCTAAAGTATATTTTATTTCTCTCTGCCTTTACTTCCAACCCCCCTTGGCTCCCTTGTCCAATCAAAAATCACACGCCGTCACCTTCATGACTTTAAAAATTCGAAAATGACCAAACTCATTAACTATCTGCTTAACGCAACCGCAGGCTTGCAACAATATTGAATGAATATTTCATGTACCACCAGAGAGAGCCCACAGGGCCCTATTTTTGTGGCAAGTCCAAGTCTAGTACAAAGCGCAGTCTAACTGCAGATAGGTGGAGATTTCTTTCTCGAGATATTTTTGAGGACGTGCAAAATTAGAAACGGGCACTTCCCCCATTGTTGGCGGCTAATGGACACGGCCTTTCTCATTACTTCTAAATCCTACACAGGAGAGGCGCATGGTCTACATGGCGGAAGCAAAAACTGACTTGCCGGAGTCCATGTAGGAGACTGACGCGCACAAAGTACGTTTTAAGGAACTACAAAATACTAAGGGACTACCAGTGTTAAATGCAGTCAATAATTCGGGTTAAGGTCAGAATTTCAGTTTCTGAAACATTCGAGCAAACTCGTTTACATGCAGAGTTGCTCCCATGTATGTGGTCATTTGTGCTCGATTGGAATACTCCATTGGATCTTGATGCGCAGACGTCATTACGGAAAGAGACATCATTTCCGCTTTTAACTTTCTACATTCAATAAACTACATTATATTCATGTCACTCACCACGCTAAATAAAGTAGTCGGTTTCCTCCTCACTCCAGAAGTGTGGTTCCTTGCTGCTTCGTCATGTTTGTTTACCCTTGCTTGAGTATTTCCGGTGGGTTACACGGCAGAAGCACGGACTTATATAGTCGTATATATGCGTGAATAGACACAAACTGTAGCATTTTCGCCATAGAGGCACAGAATAACGTGAAAATACCGCGGAGAAATCTCTTTTAGAGAGTCGACGGAGCTGTGCATACAAGTCATTACCACAAAGACCAAGATTCCTTGTGGATTCGAAGAAGCGAAGAACAAAGTAAAATAGAGCCCATCCGCACAGCGAAAAACAATGCGCCATTAAATCGAGGTATTCTGAATGTGCTTATATGAGCAAGAATTTGGGTTATGAAAGGGGTATCCCAGGATTCTTACTCGAATTTTTAAAAACCCGAATAAGAGCATATTCGGGTTATTTCGCGTGTTTACATGGCCTTACAAAATTTTGGTGACCTCGTGTTACACCCGCCCTTCCAATCCTCCCATAGCTGTACCGTGGCCTAGGGGGATGATTTTAAAACTATAATAAAGACTATAATAACAATCTGTCTGTTTGTACCTGGATCAAATTCACCGGTCATGTTAAACCATCCGCACCACAACTTAGACCTACTTTCAGTCATGAAATTGTCAGATACTTCCGAGACATGAACAAGAAAACGTCTTTGGTCCACTGGGACGCCCAGCATGGTGCAGCGCAGTCTGCCAAATTCCTAAACAAGCTGAACGAGTTTTGAGCAGCCCAAAAATCAAGATGTGCCAGTTATTATGCCAGGACACACGTGGGCTATCTTCGAAAAGAATGAGGAAAACAAAATGGTGCATTGTTTTAAATTCAGATGAAACCAGCCAAGCAGTAGAAAAAGAGTGTTCCTGTGAACCCCCTCCCCTTGAGTTGACTACTTTTTTATCCTCCATTAGCCAATTAGCATTTAGAGCCATTGAATGTGCTACTTTGCCTCACTACCTCCCCCCATCTAGTTGTTTCAATCTCATGTTAATCAAAAGGGCACTTAACATTGTGGTTGAGTGACAAGACGCTTTGCTAAAGCACTCCATATTCATCAGGAAGGATCTAACGGAGTGAAATAAGACTTGCTTACAAATTCAATTGATGTTGCTAGAAACACAGCCACGCACGCTCCCCCACACACAGACTCACAAATGCACACACACCAATAGGATATTAACTAGATTCTCATGAAAAGACTGCTGGTGAGGATAACTGCCAGATTAAATTAATTTATAGGCGATCCAACTCCAAGTGGCAGTTCCTCAAATAACTAATGTCTGTCTGAGGGTATTTTAGGTTGTGGCAACAAAAATCTGAGGCTGTGCGGTCTTTGTGACATGAGCATTAAAAATGCATGCCTTGAGTTTTACCACGGATTACAGATGATTCTCTGCTAAATAAAGCTATGTGATTCATGATGGTTATGCAGGCGTAAACATACATTTTACAATTTAACAACGGTGAATAAAAGATGATATATACCAACAATACTAAGTAGAAAGAAAAGTTAAATGTAATAAAACTTCACAAAATCAAGATAAAGTTTACTCATACCTTCAATGACAAAATTTCACTTGGATTATTCCATAAAGCATAGAGTAGCAACCCCAAAAGACAATTCACTAGCCTTTTAAAAATGATAGATGTTACATGTGGCACTGGTAAATGGAAAATGAGTCATTTAGAAATGACAGCAGATAAGTTTTCATCTAAAGGTTCAAATACTGTGTGGAAATGAGGAACATGTGCCTGCATGTTTGGTCTGGGTATGCGCCAATACATTACAGCCAAATCACGAAAGGCAGAAAAACAAAACTGTAGCATTCCAGTTAGCCTAATAGCATACATAATTACCAAAATTATTGAAAAATAACTTTTACAATATTAATGACGAATGTGCTCCCTAAAAATAGTGTGTGCTATTTGTCAGAGTAGATAGTCATCCAATTTATGCTGGAGTCTTGTGTTATTTGTTGCAATTATGCTATTATGCTGCTAATTATGCTATTAAGCTATGTTTATCGCAACGCTCGCCCAGCAGGTGCACATGTATTTCACCATTATACTATATAGTCGCAAGTCAAATGACATTTTCTTTGTATAACACACGAAAACAAATGGGGCTCAAAAAACACTTTCAGTTGATGCTCATGTGTAGACAGTCCGCAAATGCTACAGCTTTAATAAGTGTAAAGCATTTTCAGTATTTTTTTTCTTTTTTTTTCTTTTTTTTTTTTTTTTTACATATTGTCGCCTTGAGGGTTTGTTTTCTCACAGATACAAACATAAATTGTTGTTGCTTAATGGTTGTCGTGTAGATGAAGCGTAATACTCTACCAAGGTACCAGTACTTAGCAAGGTTTAGCCTGGGCATTGTTTAATCAAGGTTTATTGTGTTTAGTGTGTGTGTGTGTGTGTGTGTCTCTGTCTAAAATACCACGGGTCAGTAACAACCTGGCTCTTTACAAAAGTAGAAAATCCACAGTCAATTTTTTGAGGCAAGGAAGACAAACTTTGAGTCCGTGCATGTCAAGTAACAGATCAACAAGCTAACAGTGTATCCTCTCCCAGCTTTCTACAATGTCTCTCTCTCTGACTCCACTCAGCTGCTGTCAGCAATTAAGGGCAGCAGAAACAAGTAATCTCCTTCTGGGCGACAGGGCCAGACCAGAACAGGCATGTGGAGAGGGTTATGCTGCAGAGGGGGAGGGGAGGAAGTGGCAGTGGTGTGTGTGTGTGCGTGCATGTGTGGTTGGCCCCAGCCAGGCATTGCTTGGCTGCACACAATCTCAGCCCAATAAAAAGGCCTTCATTGGCAGGGAGCAAGTGAGCCAGACGGGCTGGGAGCATGTGGCTTTTAAAAATGAGTAGGGCGGATTGAAGCAGGAAGGAGGGTGGGAGTGGGGAGAATAAAGAGACAGGGAACTAGAGAGTAAACATACAGAATGTGATATGGTGAGAAGGACAGAAAATAAGAGGAAAGGTTGGCGAGGAGGTTGAAACAAAAAGGCAGATGTTGATGAATACTAGACTAAATATATTGAGTCTTCCTTGAAGCACTACTTAACCAGTCCTGTCAAGGTTGTTTTTCACCCGGGGTGGGAGAAACAGATGGGTAGACTGAGATATGAGCTACATGTGGGAGGTGAAAAGGTGTTGTTGGGAACTGTGCGCAATTGTACGCCAAATGTTCTTTAATCTATCATGTTCGGTAAGCAACACAAGCTTTTTCTTTGCATTCATTAACCCTTCTAACAGAACACAGCTGCCCTCAGGAAAACTTCACTGTAACTGCTGTTTATGTCATTGCACGCTATAACATGATTATTTGTGTTTCCATAGCTGCAAAAGATCAGCGTACAGTGCAACAAGCAAACCCAGAGTGCTTGTACCATAAGCATGAAAAGGGATACTTGATTTGTCTTATTTTATATTTCTTTCAAATATATTTGTGTCTTAGTCTTGTTTTTATTGGTAAATAGTGTGTATTATTCTCTGAAAGACTTTAGAGCTACTCCAAAATAAGGCTACTTCAATCTGAATAGGCATTTAATTGCAAATCATTCCTCTGTAATGAATCTCAAGCACAAGTTGGATGTGATGCACGGTGATAATTAAAAATTAAACAGTCCCTCACCGACAGAATCAACTGGTGTCAATTTGGAGAATGAACATTAATTATCAGGAGTCTCACAGACCAGCTTCAGAAATTTTGCATTTTTAATAACCTGACCAGAGATGGTAAAATGGAACCATCTTTATTAGGAACTTTTATTACTGTGCACGTGTCCTTCTGTTCACATGCTAAACTAAGAGACGCTCCTTCAAAATTAAGCTTCTTTGCAACTTAAATGACATTTCACTCCACAAAAGGCATACATACATTTGTGACCGGCTCTGGCAAAAGGGTCATCATGTGCCAAAGAAATAACATAAAAAAAAATAAAAAATAAAATAAAAACTGAGATATTCATATATTCGAACTGAAAATCAGGTTTGAAGTTTTGGTACTTGCATCTTTCAAATGTCCATAGTAACCAGTACCTCGGAAAAAAGATATTAACCTGAAATTTTCAGAAACAGTTAAAATATGGAAAGTCAATTCCAATTGCAGGTAAGGCCATCATCTGAGATTTGAACCCTTTAAAACTTTAGGAAACTTGACCTCCCAACAGATGACATTAGCCGCAACTGTGAAGATAACATTAAGCTTACAATTAATCTTTTGCAGCATTGGCCAAGGTTTGGTTATTTTATTGTTGCTCCTTGTAGTATTTTCTTGCTTAAATGAGGTCATATTACCGCAGTGCGAAATTTTAATTTAATAATTTTATGTCAATGAAAAGATTATTTGCGTTTTGGTGTGGCCTGTGACAAGTTTATGGATGTTTTGTCTCAAATGCATTTGGTCACAAAAAGAAAATGAAAATGTTTTGATGGTTTAACAGATTTTTTTCATTTGTATTGTTGATGTTTATTATTATTATTCATTATTATTATTATTATTATTATTATTGTTATTATTATTGTTGTCCCAACGTAATACATAGGAGCACAAGTCTCTCCAAATATTATGCGCTGCGTGCATTTTGGAGCGGGCTGAGTGGAGACTCGCTTGGAAAGAACCATCGCGTTCACTTTCCATCCTCAAATTTAATATTTTACAGATCATATTTGATTGTAACTTCATCCCACTTAAAAGAGCATAAAATTAACATTTGTGGTGATATTCTGCGACTCGATGTAGATGGTTCATTCGTGACGCGTCAAAGTGGTCTTTCATAGACGTGGCGACATCGAGGATTGATAAAAACAATTCATATGTAGTAAATTTACAATACATTAATAGATTGGCCTACATTACCACATACACGGCATTTCACTTTTACACTTTTCCGAGACGATGTCGTGTCACTTTAGGGTGCAGGTGCAGTGTTTCCCCACAGATTAGAAGTCTGCTCTAGCCGCGGCGTTTACCGATGATGATGCGCGCTTCTACAATACAAGGGTTATTCGAGGCAGGTTTCCGAGACACGTTGCTAGCTAAAGTCGGCTAATAAACATGCTGGCTAACGATGCAGTTGTCCTAATAATTGTGAATTTTCATACACTTCTACTACAATTTTAACTTTGTGCTGCTGGGAAATGAAAATAGAGACCTCAAGGAGGCTATTTGTGGAGAAATCTCAAAATCGACATTTTTGAACCCCTGCTCTATTATGCTCAGTTACGCGAGTTGTTACTTAGCGACATCTGGACCATTTTGCCAGAGTGGGTCACATTTAGATTTACTCAGTGCTTTCAACGTGTGGTGCCACACGAGTGGTAGGTGGAATTTCTCTGGTGGTACATGAACAAACACATTGGGTTGAACCACAGTGGCTTAAAATGATTAACTTTAGTTTAGTTTAGTTGTATTTAACTTTTAAATATAACATATTTGCAAGTTCATCTTTTAGAACCGTTTGCTTTCAAACAATTATCCATCATTTCATTTTCTCTACCGTTCACCATACAAAATGTTACAGTGCCTTACACTAATATTGAATATAACTGCGGGCCTATAGAAATTCACTTCCAGAAAGGTTTGTCTGAATTTCCATGTTTGATATGATGGCAGGACCATTACCAAAACACAGTTATTGCAGTATAGGATTAAGTAATTCTGCAAAGTGGCCTAAATTACACAAGTCACCTTTTTGTCAAAATTGCATAAGTAATTACGGATGGGGTGACTGAAGCTACGAGGTAGATTTGTCTCATGTTTGCCTTGGGCCACCAAATGACTAGCTGCAGCTCTGGGCTGAGCAAGTGATGCCAAAGTTTTACAAGTGGTTCGTGCATTGATGAAGGCAGCTAGCAGCTGCGAGAACAAATGTGAATTGCATGACACATTGACAAACAACACATCATACGTACGTCATGGCAATAAGCTTCAATTCGGTGAGAGAACGGCACACACGCACGCACACGCCCACACGCTTACACCAGAATGAACGTGCACAGGAAAGGATTTTGACGTGGCCGATTTGATCTTAATTTGCCACTGGTGAAGTGACGAGTGGTCAGCATGAACATGGAACAATGCCATGTCTGCAAATGTTGTGTTGTCAAATATTACAATTATCCATCCATCCATTTTCGTAACCGCTTGCTCCTCACAAGGGTCACGGGGGTGCTGGAGCCTATCTCAGCTGACTTCGGGCAGTAGGCAGGGTACACCCTGAACTGGTTGCCAGCCAATCGCAGACGTCGCAATCATCTAGCATTTTTACTTGTTTTCAACCCATTTGAGACATTTTATTAGCCATGATTTTTTAAATACGCAGAACAACAGAGTTAATGTTTGGTGAGTTCCATAACATTATATAGATAATCCATAAAAACTGATAGCTCTATATATGGTGTTTAAGGAAAGAAATAATTTTGTTGTTTGAGCTTTGTTGGTCATTATGGTGTACTTGGAGAACTGAGACTTTATGAGGAAGCACTTGATGTAAAATATTTATATACTTGTTTATCATTGATAAACAAAGACTCGGGTTTGAGTCCATGCTCCGGCCTTCCTGGGTGGAGTTTGCATGTTCTCCCCATGCCTGCGTGGGTCTTCTCCAACTATTCCGGTTTCCTCCAACATTCCAAAGACATGCATAGCAGGTTAATTGGGCGCTCCGAATTATAATATATGAGAATACACTTCAACATAACATGAAAATTCCTGTGGAAAAAAATACCGCTATGTGCAATTCTGTACAATCAACTCCAAGAGTCTGAATGATTTATAGAGAAATGGACAGTGTAATTATAATGTGGAATGCTGAGCCCATGTTCTGCTGGAAAAGGTATTATAATCAAGTGTCTGCGTTTTTGTTTGCATAACAATTCAGCTCTGGGAGAATTTTGGTTAAAAGCCAGCCACAGATTAGCCCTTCAGCTAGCACTAGTGCTGACAGGTGCAGTAAAGCCATGTGGTTTCACAAAGAGATTCACACAGACTTTCTTGCACAGCTCACTTCTACTTTCCCAGCCATGTTTATGACTTCACCTCCTGCGGTGGCCCTCTGGCAAGAAGCAAACAAGACTGCCTGACAACAGTGTAAGCTTTTGAGTCTCCAAGAGGTAACTGTGGGAACTTTCAAGTAGAGAACATTCTCTCTTTCAGTCATTCTGTTTTCCAAGCGTTGAAATGATTAAATTATGAAGAAAAGATTGTATCGCAAGACTATAAATAAAATCGATAAAATCAAACTGCACAGCTGGCACACTGGTTTCCTGTACTACACATACTTACACAGAGCTTCTAAACCATGACTTAAAAGAGAAGAATCCAGGGAAATAAAGTCCTTAATACATTTCAGTTTCCACCAAATCTTTTCTTTTTAGAAATAAGAGGCACAAACCCAACAACTCCGAGTGTAGCACAGGTGCTGCCAGCAAAAAAGCTCTCACGTAACCCAAAGTAGCAAAGCGTTTCACAGCAGGTGTACAATTTCATAACATAGAAGTTGAGATGGACTGGGGAGTTTATGAATATGCCAGTCTCTTAAGGGGAATAGTTGCTTTGAAATTCAGTCACAGCCTTCCCATGTGTGTTCACTCAAACTGGAAATGTAACTTTGAAGGCAACCATGGGAGGAATTTAGAAGAAAGCTCATCCTTGATTTCTTGAAATCCTACTGAGGGCAACTTTAACATTTCCATATAACCACAGGCTTAGTTCCATGCCTGTAGTCATCTGCTTTCAGCTAAAACAGCTTCCACTTTTCTATTAAGGTTTTGGTGCATAATTAGTGCCGTGTTTGTAGCATTGACTCACAATTACTACACTGTAGTTCATCACAAAGGATTTTGATAGGGTTGAGGTCAGGGCTCTATGTTGGCCAGTCAGGTTTGTCCTCAAACCCCAAAAAGCATGCCTCTATGGACCTTGATTTGTGTCTTTGCACTATTCAGCAAATGCAATGGATTCTTAAAAGATAGATATATTGTGAAGTGATTCTGTCGATTAACCAGTTTTAGCATTTGTTGGTATTTCCTTTAATAGTTAAAGTAGCACTAAGGAACTTTTCAACCTTAAGAAAATATTTTCGTAACTCTTCTGATGAAACATCTACTTAAAACTAGTTGAATGGTACCTTTACCATAGCCTGAGGGCGTCTGTATCATTTTTACTGGCACTAAGCAACTTTGAGGAGGATGGTAGGAACACTGCCACACAAAAAAAAAATACAAATGTGTTGACTGCTTTATGGCATACGTCAGTTCCCCCTTTCCCCATTTGCTACAAAGACGGAAGTCAATTTGAATGTTGCCGCATGATTACAGCTTTCCTGACAACGCTGCAAAACAATTGAAAGGTTTTGTCTGAGGAGACAGAAAAAAAAGAAAAGGGACTCAGATAAATGGACAGTCAAGGATCAACATTGGCCCGGATTTTTTCCAACTTGAAGGATGAAATGCATTTCAGTCTTCATTGAGATCCCAATGTATCCACATTTAATACAATTATACTATTTTAAGTTGAAGGAGGTTAGACAAGAAAATGCACCTGTATAATATCATTATAGTTGAATGTGGATTTAAAATACATAAAATAGTAAATGGACTGCCTTTCATATAGTGCTTTTAACTACGCCATATTGTGCCCAAAGCGCTATACAATGCCTCACATTCACCCATTCACACACAAGTGGTCGGCTGCTGCCACGAAGGTCCACTGGGAGCAAATCGGGGTCCAGTGTTTTGCTCAAGGACACTTTGACATCATCACCAGGGGTGAGGATCAAACCCACAACCTCACGGCTGGGGGTGGGAGACGACCACTCTACCACTGAGCCATGCCGCACCAAAATACATGGGGAAAACATTCATAAAGCTCCATAATTAAGATGCACATCATCAATTCATCTGCCATGAACAAAGTAAATATTTTGCACACAAAAGTGGTCATGATTTTAGACAAATAGTAATGGCAGAGTGAAGCTAAAAGTAAAGTGCCAGCATTAATCAAGTAGTTATGCTGAATCGCATTATTGCTGCGCACACCACCAGAATTTCAGTGGAAAGGGAATGATGTTGCATATAAATCAATATTCTCCTCCACAGACTGAGTCTGCAAAAGCATTTGATAGCATATTTGCCCACTGGAGCGTGGCAGGGGGCTTCTGCCTGATATGGTTCAATACACTCCCCAAAATATGAGTAGGAACATCAGGATATATTTGAAGCAAGGAGCAAGAAAAAAAATGGGCTTTTCAAATTAATCAATAATTCATAGGACAGCTTTAAAAACAATAATATTTCCTCATGGAGTAAATGGATTTGCAGCATGATACGTATTCACTGGCATTAGGCAGAAAAACCTTGTACCTAAAAAAACAAAACAACAACAACAACAACAAAACATCACTTTTCAGGAAAAGAAAAACACTATTTTTGGTGAGCCATTAACATAATAATGACAATAATAATAATAATAATAATAATGATAATTTGTAAAAATAAGATGAGGGGACTGGCCAATAGCAGAGATTAGTAATAAATAAATAAATAAACAAACAAACAAACAAACAAACAAACAAACAAATAAATAAATAACATTACCAAATTTGGACTTGCAGCAGTGATAGCTAGCTAGCTATAGCTAGAAAACGTATTCATTCCCAAGGGAAATCTACAGCCCCGGCAGTATCCACAATGAAAAGAATAAAACAAGGTCATACAGGCCTGAAGAGTTACTAGTCATGGTAAAAATATCCATCCATCAATCCATGATCTGAACCGCTTATCCTCAAGCAATTTAAAAAAAATAAAATCAACAAAGAATTGGTTCACTAGTCACTATGTTGTTTTTAACATTGTATTTGCATGTTTTTAAATGTTGTATTGTGACCTTGAGTGTCCAGACAGACGCCTATAAATAAAATTTACTATTATTATTATTATTATTATTATTATTACTTGGGCCCCCGTTCACACGAAAGGTTTCAGTGTATCCACACAAGTTTCTAACCCTTTGGGAAGCTCGTCCACACAGAGGCTCGGTTTCTGAGCTTGAAACCGATCACTTTTGAAACCAGGCTCCAGAGTGGAAAGATTTCAAAACGCGCCCCGTACGTTCCAATGTAGACACCATATGCAGGATAGTTACTCCTCCGGTGATAACATAATTCTCTCGTGTATGCGCACGAACATGCAACACACTCCAAAAAAGTTGGACGGGCAACTAACGACCACATATTTACTCTGAATGAAATGTCACATTTACAATCCTGACAAGTTTATTCACATGTATATAAAATTACAACAATAAACTCATTGCATCATACTTTCTCAAACTGAGCCACCCGTACCCTAGCAAAAAGAATCGTGATCACGCTGAATCAAATCGCTCCACTTTAAAATGAATCATCTGTATCAAGGTATGCGCTGAATCGGCTTTAATTGGAGAGATGTACTGTACACCCCTAATAAGAATGGTACAAATTGCCTGAGTCTGAGTGGCCTTATATTAGTGTCTAGACACAATTCAATAATTATATATATATATATATATATATATATATATATATATATATATATATATATATATATATATATATATATATATATATATATATTCTGTCAGAGATGAATAATGCTATAAGAATAAGTAGTCTACCTTGCAGCTCCCTTTTACATTGTATTCCTAGGGGGATGTTGCTGCGTCGACAAGTTCAAGTGACATTAAGAACAATCAGGTTTGTAATCTCTGACCCTGCAGTGGAAGAGACTCAGTTTCTAAATCGGAGTGCTAGGAGCTGCTATTTTGTTTTTGTGGTAAAATCGCTTAGACAGCTAAGGTGAAAACAAACTTGACACATGGTATCACATTTGACTGGCGACAAGCATAGCACTTTGGGGGAAAAGCAAACAAATGATGTTTACATTAAAATCTCTATGTCCTTGTAATGCCATATGATAGCATGGTTTCTTCTTGACTTCATTTAAATACAAACTTGTAGACTTCACCACACAAGATGCAAGCACAGTTATGGCCAGAGGAAAGGTCATTTGGAACCAGTGCAACAAACAACATTCTGTACATGGACAGAGGAAAGACAGCTGTCAAACATATTGACTCTAAGCTTCATTGCACATTTTTGGGAATTTGAGACTACATGTGGCAAGTTATTGAATTTGTCTTGGTATTTTATACACAGGGTTATGCCAAATGGACACACTATTTCAGAGAAATACGACATCCATTCAGGCATGCTTCATATTACTTATTAACAGTCTATGTTGGGAATTCAAATCTATTCAAGAACATGTTGGATTTCGCCTTTTGACAAATTAGGATTCAGAGATTATTTCAAGTTTGAGGTCTGGAAAGTAACATGACAAATTTGCTTTCTCACAGACTGAGAAGCAGTCATCCACTTTGTTACGCAAAAAAAAAAAAAAGAATTGGTTAAGTCAGAATTGAGAATGCTTTACACTTAACTGTCATTGTATTTCCTTGCAGGCATTCTTTTGCAACACGTTTACATCAAACGTGCAGACAAAAACCACTTCAGAAAAGACATTAAGCTCCAAATAGGAGTATCATTTCTGTCTTTCAAGTCAAAACAAATATGAAGCTGCTAAAAATCCTTGCATAAATTATCTGTATTATTGCTCCATTGATCAGTACATAGAAAAATGAGCATGTTTTATGATTTAAGCAGACAAAGAAATCCAAAGCTGTACATACAATGGAAAAGGGCTTCGGCGCCAATTACCCCAACTAAACAGCAGAAATTGACGCTCAGCGAAGTGGACTGAGGACAGCAGTGAAATTCGAAACAGTGCAGCAGACCATTTTTGTCAGCCAGATGGTTCTATGTATTTTTCATGCTGTCGGAAACCTGTGACTGTGGATTGCTTGCTTGTCATCCAGTGCCTGGGGACGATGGGCTGAATGCATTCTACACACAACTGCAGATTCATATGATGTTTGACCTCTCCGCTATGGCAAACTGCCCAGTAAGGAGTAGGGAGGAATGTGAGGGGGGAGCATGTTAGTGTGCCATTGAGGTTGTGCAGAGAGAGAGAGTGGGAGAAAGTGTGCATGTCTGTTGACAAAACAGAAATTGAATCCTCAGCAAAAGGACATTTACTCCTGGCCTGAAACCCATACTGTTGGATACAAAATTGGGGAAATATGAAGACAGAAAGGATTTACACAATGTTGCAAAGAAAGAAGGGGAGTGGAAAAAAAAAACAGCATTTACAGAGCAAGTTCAGTTCCGTTGGAATGCATCCAACATCCTAAGAGTCTTCTTTGTGAGTGCGTGCGTGTGTGTGTTTCCGTGTGGCTTTCTGGAAGGAAGGCTTTCAGCATATAAATATCACATTACCACACAAGGAAACGCAGGCATCACATTGAGATCCCAACCAGCCTAACAAGCAACGGAGCTCCACTCCAGAGGTTTAGAGGCAGAGCTAGTACAAATGGAATTCAACAGAAAATATCACTTCTGTAGCTGATAAGTGGCTAGGCTTGCAGCTACTGTATGCGAAGCGGTATGTAAGCCTAAGGTTTTCCTTATGCAGCATACAGTGGAAAAATAAAATATACATGTATGAAAATGCTACAGAAAAAGCTCAATACAATTCTACAATGAAACATCAACGAAGACTGTCACTCACTATCCAATCTTTTTGGAAGTGATTATCCTATCGACAATTCCATCCAAGAATTGGTAATCAGATGACGCTGCAACCATCGAAGAATGTTCTCCACAATTTCTGACAACTCTCACCAGAAAGTCAACACACCTTTGCACATCATTGCCAATAAGACAAAAGTTTGCTAAAGTTGTTGTAAAGTAACATTATAGCCATTTTATTTTTTAAATTTTTGGGGAGAAAAAAAAAAAAGATTCAGCTAGTGAGTGTTGAATCGGCACTTGTCTGCGCTCAGTTAAAGGGTCCGCATGTCGGCAGGATTAGTTTTGAGATTGTGACAAAAATAGTTTGGACAAAAATGTCGATTTCGAGATTTGAGGTCTCTAGTTTCATTTCCCAGCAGCACAAAAGATAAAATTGTAATAGAAGTGTATGAAAATAAGAAATTACTAGAACTAGTGCATCTAGACAACGTGCTGTTTTTAGCTGACTTTAAGTGAGTTAACCCGGTCGATGCTATTCAACTCAGCGGCGAGGATTAATGGCAGCCTTAAAGCCGAAAAGTAAATTCACGTTACACTGACCTATTGTATGTATGAATCTTGACATGGTGATAAAAGAGAAACGTGACACATCGGTCCTCACCATTTGGCAAATAAAGTAGTACTCCTATGTGTCAAATGCGGGGCAATCTGATAAGAAAAAGCTGCTATTACATAATCCTCCAGACACTTAAGGTTAATAAAATATTGTTATCCATAAAGTATTTGGCACGATTGGCTGTATGGTTACCAGTGCTGTCAACGTCCACTCATTACTTACAAAACATTATCTATTGTATTAATCATTTATTAACGCAGATTAATTAATCAAACTACCAGTATTAATTTGGACCACAGATGATCCTTTTTAGCTTGACGGCAGATGGTTCTGTTAAAGGTAGCACAGTTTGTGTTTTAACGACATGCATTAAAGTAAAGCATTTAATAAATGTTTGTGTATGACAGTCAGAATATTTGCTCATGTCAAACTATTGGGGTCATTTTTCACTTTAAATTATTAAAGTAATTAACTGATTGGAAAAAGAGGAGGATGAGAGTGTGCAGTGGATCATAAAATGCTGAAGACGTTCTCATAACATTAAATGTTTAAAGAATTAACACAACTGGTGCTCTTCAAATTTGGCTGGTTGATGAAAAAGCCTTTATAATTAAGAGATTAATCAAAATTCTAAGATGTGATTAATCTGATTAAAAAATGTAATAATTTGACAGCTTTAACTGTTACTTAACAATAAAACCTACTGAATGAAGAATTTTCCATCAAATGTCAACTTGAGGCAATTGGTAGTGATATATGATAGCGATATATTGTATGATGCCATTGCACATGCAAAGACCATGTTGACCTTTTGGCCCGTAAGGCATTCAATTGAATCAATTCCGAATTTAACAGTCACTGCATTTGCTCTTGGCATGCCTGTCCAGGAGATTAGACCCCTTTGACTTGTATTTACTGAAACATGTAGCTCGCCATCTGGTGATACGGTCCTTGGAACCCGGTAA
Organism: Festucalex cinctus; assembly: GCF_051991245.1. Taxonomy (NCBI): domain Eukaryota; kingdom Metazoa; phylum Chordata; class Actinopteri; order Syngnathiformes; family Syngnathidae; genus Festucalex; species Festucalex cinctus. The sequence goes on from NC_135414.1 coordinate 12,558,345, forward strand.
GAAATCAGATCCTTATTAGGAGTGTGGATTGATCCAATCAATTTTTTCACTGCAGGAGTCAGCAGAAAGTGCTATTTAGGCACCGTATGGGGTGTGCGCTGTGCCTTTGCGTGTGCTGTGAATCGTTTTGATGACCAAGAGTAAACTTAAATGTGTGTACACAATGTAAAAATATTGTGACACTTCTTTCATTGAGCAATTTTAAATGCATTACTGCATTGCTGTTTCTTTTATTTATACATCAGGTAAGCTTGGCCACGGTACAAACCCAATCCATTTATCTCAGTACGCCTCCAAAAGCTTTTCCATTTTCGCTCTGTAAAATGCCTTATATCTTTTTACCAGACAGACCCTCTCCCCCCCTCTCCGATTTGGCTCGAGCAGTGGCAAGTCGGATGTACATATCCACTTACTGCTGAGAAAGCACAGGGAGATAGGGTGGAGAGACTGAGCACGGATCATAATGGCGAGCCAATTACCAGTTGTAAGGGGGGCAGGGGAGCTGGGAGGGCAGGGAGATTACTGGGAGAATGGATCAATACACTAGTCAGTTTCTAATGAGGGAAAGAATTGGACCAAGTGAGATCCGAGTTTGCCTGGGGTGTTTTTTTCCCCTTCTTATGTATGCCCTTCAGTTCTTTGTCAAACAGCGCTCAAACTGGAGGACAAATGCGGTTGTAGAGATGACATCATTGAAGTATTTACAGCATTTTAAGTATTTGGGGATTTTGTGTTACTTCATGCTAAGCTCATCTCCCCATATTCCACTTTCCCTAAAGGTCTCATATACAATTGGAAACAACTTTAGCAGAGCCTGAAGAATAATGGCTGTCAGTCCTCCATGACCCCCCTTTAACCACCTCCAGCTGCCAGAAATGGCCTGTAAATCCTACAATTCACCCTTTCCCTCCAGTCGAGCAGCACGGCTATGTGCTACTATGGATTACACTCACATGTCACCGCACATGAATGTGAGCAGACTTTAAGTGCTGTGTTAACCAGCTAACAGTCTCTGGCCCACCCTCTTCAAAACGGCAAATGGAGAAACATGTCAACTGCTCAGAAACCATCATTACACTTTTGGTACTGTTGTTCCTGTTTTTTTTTTCTCTCTACATCTGCCTTTCTTTTTTTTTCAGTGGGGCCTTGTGTGGGGTGGGGGTGTTATTTATGGCTCCTGTGTGCAAGTGGACACACACATGCACACGCACACGTGAGCGCACACGCACACACTCTCTTTCACAGGATGAAAGGGCAGTCACACAGCCTGCAAACATGATTTTACAGCCCTGGGTGGAATGAGTGGTAGAGGAGAGAATGAGGCCAGAGTACAAAAGGGGAAAGCCCTGAAATAAACAGATACCAGTAGTTAAAATGTAAAGCATGTAGGAGCACCGAGAAAAAAAAAATCCCTCTCTACACTTCTGAAAATCAACCTAGGTAAAGATATGAGAGCATATGTGAGACGCATGGAATGACTATTATTATTCTCGCAACAGTGTAAGTATGATGACTTGATGTCAAGGTAGAACATGTGCAGTATAATGAATGTTATACAGTCTCTCTCCCTTATGTTTGATGTGAAATCACAAATAAAATGATACCTCCTCAAACAGAGAAGTGTGAGTGTCCGATTAATGTATAATGTGGCCTGTTGAGCTGGGATCAGCGGTATTACAGCTGCTTATTGGAGTGACAAATGAGCTTTTGACCTTGCAGGCATGTGATGACTAAATGGCAGAATGGGATCATATTTTCAGGAGTCCTCGATACAATTTGTTGCAGAATGGATTTTACTGAATTGCCCATTGTGGAAGCATATAGAAAGCATGGACAACATATGTGTCTAGTCAGTTGGTAAATGTATAACTACTCTCAGCAGGACTCATATGACTCACAAGATGAGATGAGACTTTGTTTTTGTCATAAGTTGACACACAACTCCCTTTTGGCAATGAATTGCAGATGCACCACCATTTTGTTAACTGGTGTGATGAAGGATTAGACTTCAGCATCAGATTTTTTTATTTATTTTTTGGCTTGTTGTACTGCCTCTGGTGGAAAGTATTGTAAGCTATTAAGGAGCTATGGGTGAATAAGTGCAGCCTGACCTCTGCTGGTAGCAAAATGGCATTGCATCAAGTATACAAAAGTAATAATTGTTATTGAACAACCTCAGACAATTAAATTCCGCAAGACTGAAGTCTGGGAATTAGTTCAATGAAATAGCTCACCAGATATAGCGTCAATTTATATTTATTTTAATGTCTATTTCATTGTAACTGCATCTGTGTGGACTGATAAAACTAAATTGTCCCGCCACAAATTCCCAAGTTTATTAATTTGATTTTTTCTGTATGAAAAATTACAGGAAAAAAACACAACCATTTAAAGACATATAATTCACTTACCTGCTCTCTAAACTGTTCTTGAGAAAGGCAATCAGTGATGTTTACACAGCCCAACAGGCAGCCAGTGGGATAGTTTGAAGGAAACCTGGGCTCTACGCAGAGAAGAAATTCAGCACCAACATTACATAAGATCCAACAATGCTTTACAAGATCATGTTAAATATCACCAGTCATTCATATCTTGTTTGAAACCTTCTGTATTTATTCATGGCAGGATTCTTGAATTTATTCTATTGCTGATGGGGGTTTTTTCTCCTCATGAGTTTTCTAACTTAACACCAGGCAACAAATGTGTGGAACACGTATGCAAACACATCAGTTTACATAAAAAAATGTTGATAATATGTCTGTTTTTGATCCATGGAATTGTGTGGGTATTTCTTTATATTTAAACAAAAAAACAAACTTTGTCCCATAATTTTATATATAAACCTTTCCAAGTTTTTTGACCGCCTGTGAGTAGTGAGGGCAGAAAAAACGCCAAACAATTTTCAGTGCAGTAGTCACCAACATGTTCTACTTTACATTGTACCTTTTTTGTAGATGGCACGGTACATGGCCTCTACCTCACCCGTCTCCTGAGGAGTGGGCTTCTTGGCTGCGGCAGCAATCCAAAGACGGCCGCGGTGGGATGTGTACCAAGTTCGGCCCTCAACTCTACACGTAAACAGTTCCACGTCAGCACTTTTTAACAATTTGATTATTAACAAGTGATCACTACTCCATTTTTAAACATCATACCTCTTGATGCCTCTGACCAGTAGTGACGCCCATGGCTGGTGCATGCTCAGACACCAGCCACCGTCACTCATCTCCTGCAGCTCTTTGTCTTGGAGACGCAACCTGGACCGCTCGCCTCCTTTACTATCCTGTGTCAAAGTCGGTCCTTTTTCCATGTTCCTTTTGTTGTTTTCACTGCTGCCAACATCTACCCACTAAAAATATAAACAACACCAATGAACACAATTTGTATAAAAGTTGTAAACAAGACCATCTGTATAAACAAACATTCAGCAGTATCATCTGCAGTCACTATTCAGACTTTGTCCAATGTAAAAAACAATTGACTGCTGGAATAACTAAAGATCTCATTTGAAATAGTGAAGACTAAAAATTAGGGATGTTCGATACCATTTTTTCTTTATTCAACTCTTCAGTAGTCAGCGATACCAAGTATCAATACCACTATTAGTTTTGATACATACGATCCCCCTCGTCCCTCAAATCCCCAAAAAACAATGGCAGATAATTCTAAAGAAAGATCTATATATCCTAATGTAGCATCTCCTTGCATGAAATTAATGGCAATTGTCTATTTTTTCTCATGACTATTTCCTGATCGTAAAATAGCCACAAGTGGGCTAACGATATTGGTATTGGCCGTAGTCGCGAGTACCAACACCTTGAAATAAGGTCGGGTATCGGCCCGATATTGATACCGGTCTCGGTACTCGGTACCAAGCTTTCCTGTACCGTATGCTAAACATGGGAGTAAATTGTATCTACTGAGATAGTCTGGTCAATTTGAGTAAGAAGGAAGAAGCTGGAAAACAGAGAAAGGAGAACTATATACAGTATCATTTCAGTGAAGTCCTGCATCTCTAATTTTTCCATCAGAGGGTGCACCATCAACCTGTGAGCTTATTTTCTGTGGCCATGGCATTGTTTTTTATTTTTTTAATTGGGGACGGGCACAAAGAAAGATTTAAGGCGTTCTTTGAAACACATTAGTAAGATTGTGTAATGGTGCAGCCAACTGAAAATGCAGGAAGAATATGCAGAAACACGCATGTGCTACCGACTGCAAGGAAACGTTGAAACAAAATGAAAATGGTGATGAAAGTGGTGATAGACATATATTTAGTAATTATAGACCAATATCATTGTTGCCACAGTTCTCAAAAATTCTAGAAAAATTATTTTTATATAGACTGGATAATTTTATTGAGAAACATAAGATTTTGAGTGAATATCAGTACGGTTTTAGAGAAAAACGGACCACCTCAATGGCAGTCATGGAACTTGTAGAGGAAATAGCTACCAACATAGACAATAAAAAATTTACTGTTGGGATATTTATGGATCTAAAGAAAGCATTTGACACCATAGACCATTCTATATTAATGAATAAATTAGTGAAATATGGTATAAGAGGCTTAGCATATAAATGGATAAAAAGTTATTTGGATGATAGATATCAGTATGTGCAGTTTAAAAATACAAATTCAAAACAATTGAAGATTACTCATGGAGTTCCTCAGGGGTCTGTGCTGGGCCCTAAATTATTTATATTGTATATGAATGATATCTGTTGTGTCTCGAAAATACTCAAGAGTGTCTTGTTTGCGGATGATACAACTTTCTACTGTTCTGGAGACAACTTGAAGCAGCTTCTGACTACTGTGGAGTATGAATTAAGTACAATAAAAAATTGGTTTGATATGAATAAATTATCATTAAATTTAAATAAAACCAAGTTCATAGTTTTCGGTACTAGACCAATCACTCATCAAGTTAAAATTAGGGTGAGTTTAATTGAAATAGAAAGGGTGTATGAAAATAAATTCCTTGGAGTAGTTATTGATGATAAATTATGTTGGAAACCACACATAGAAAATGTTAAAAGGAAAATGTCAAAAATCATAGGGATACTCTATAAAACCAAGGAGGTCCTGAACATGAATTCACTATATACATTATATAATACATTATTATTACCATATTTGACCTATTGTGTGGAAATTTGGGGAAACACATATAAAACAAATACTGACACTGTTTTTAAATTGCAAAAAAGAGCCATAAGGATTATTAATAGATCAAAATATACAGAATCAACACATCCACTATTTATTAAATTAAATACAATGAAATTTTATGACTTGGTTGAGTTTAAAATAGCACAAATAATGTATAAAGTATACAATAATCTACTCTGCCACAGTACTCAAAAGTTGTTTGAAATTAGAAACTGTCCTTATGATATAAGGGGTACAAGTGTATACAAAAAACCCAAAACAAGAACAAATATTAAGCAAAGGTGTGTCTCCGTTAAAGGAGTTAATTTGTGGAATAACTTGGGAACCGAACTGAAAAGATGTAATTCACTTGTTGAATTTAAAAGAATGTTTAAAAGTAAAATTCAATATTATTATTTAAATCAGATATAAGTTAAGAAGATTGTAGAAATGATTTATTCATTTACTTATTTTCTTTGATGTATAAATATGAGTGTAATGAAATTTGTATATATGTGTGTTACTAGTGTATTTTTATTTCTATTTTTAATTTATTTTTTTATACGAGTAGCATTATATTTTCTTTTATTAAAAATGTAATTTATTATAAATAAGTGATAGGATATGAAGAATAAGGGGTAGGACTGGATAAGTTTTCAACTTCTTCCTACTCCCTTGAACATATACATAGATATTTATTGGATGTTTCTTTTATTTTATTTTATTTTTATTTTTTTACTTTTAACTTTGTGTTTATATAATTATACGTGTATATGTGCATATGTTCAATAAACTTCAAACTTCAAACTTCAAAATGTAGAGGAGACAAATGACAGAAATGAAATAACAGAAGAGTTGTCAAGATATACAATTATCTCTAGTAAGCTAAACCCGCATGGAGACATCTAGTAATTCTTTACACCAATATTGCTGTAAGAGCTTTAGTGATGTTTAAGAATGGTCTTGTTTCATACACACGTGTAGAATAATAGTGGTCATCAGGTAGATGGAATGCACAGGAAAATGTTTTGATTGGTTTATTGTCCGCAAATAATTACCGTCAACCATTTTCTATTACATTTTATAAGTGATCAATTATATTATGTCACTATTAGGTAATCTTAATTCACAAGTCCCGTTAAAGAAGTGTGACCAATGTCTGGACTACTGTATGTCTACTTTCTAACACAAGTCACCTACTTCTGGTGCACTCTGCTTTATGTTGGGGTTGACAAGCTCGCGGAGGTTCTGTCGTCCACCCTGTCTTTTATACAGTGGGGATTTTTCCGCAGAATCAATGTTCATTGCCTGGAGGGTCTCATCTAATCTGCATGGTTAAAATATTCAACAATGGGGAAATTTTAAAGCATCATAATCAGAATCATGTCTGAAATTGTGCCATACTGCCACGGCATCTTGCTCACCTAGTATAGTACTCATCTAGGTTGTTTCCCTCATCAAGGACTTGTCTACCAGCAAAGTCCAAGGTGATTTTTCGATCTTTACGAGATGCATGACGAAGTTCCCGCAGCTCCTCTTCCTTTTTCCTTAGCTTGTCACGCTCAGCAGGTGACAACCACTGGTTCGATTCAGTGGCAAAGTAATCAGACTCATCATCTAGTACCTGAGTTCTCTTGACACTGCACATAAAATAGCAATTTACAAAGTATTATAATATATTTTTGTGATCCCAGTTGCATTGAAACAATACAGTTGGTAATAATGTTACCTAGTTTGGTCATATTCCAACAGTTTGTCTTTGTGCTGGACAGCCTTCTCTAATCCAGCCTTCATCTTGGCTTCTTGATGTGACAGATAATCTCTGTCACCGCAATCTGTTGCAAATAAATATATCAATGAATAATGTACAATAAACTATATGTAGCCCAATAATATATAATCTGCACCCAACACATTTACCGGTGCTAAAATTGGAATCTTTTTTTTTTTTTTTTTTGCTTTGCATGGTCAGAATGTATTTCAAAATGTCAATACTAATACTTCAAGCTAGAGCTCAATAAAACATTCATTAACAGTAAGTGTGATTCTGGTGTGTTGAAGGTAAGCTAAAAATACTTCAGGACATGCTGCTCGTGGGATTGGGAAAATCAAATAAGCAACTCTAGTTTAAACCACAGGGGTTGAAGATGGAAAAGGCTGGTGAAAAAAGTTGTGGCTTTTACAGTAGTTCAACCCTTACGGTAGCACTGACAACCGCTTCTCACCTCCCATCAGCTTCTTTCTTAGTTTCTGGCTTTTGTTCGAGTCTCTTTGCAGAATCTCCTGTTCCTCTTTGGTACAGACCTGAAATGGCAAAGGAATGGTAAACATAAAAGGTAAAAAGATTGGCTTTAGATGATAATAATAGTGGAGAACGAAAGACAAATTCTTGTACCAGACTACCACAGAAGAGACACGGTCCGGATCCCTCTTGCTCACATACAATGCGACCACAGCTGATGCAGTTGTTGATGAGTCTGTGCTTCTGAGCAAGGCAATCACAGCTGTGTCGGCCGGGTAATACAACCGTCAGCTTGTCCTGGCCCTCTTTACCATAAAGGTTTGTGAACTTATTTTTCTTCTTTGTTGAAGAAGTACTGTTGCTCTCCTGAACCTATGATAGAGAGAATAAAAGCTGTATAATACCATATAAGCCACTAATGTGTGGTATTTAGCTCATGATAAATATTTAAGCATATGTGTACTGACCCTCATTAGATCCATGGGGGTTTTGACTGGCTCAGGCTCAAGGTCCATTTGACTCACAGTCAACACCTCTAGTTTGTTCCGACCCTTACGTTTAGACTTCTTCTGGGAATCTTTTGTAGTATCTTGGGAGTCTAATTAAGAAAAACCATGCTGTAAATTAGGGCTGGGTCAATTCAGTTGGTGCATTACAGTATAGACTTTTTTACATTGATAATAATTTACGACACAGAAAACTACATCAAAACATTGAGTCCTTCATTTTGTACGATGTGTATCAGTTAAACACAGTATTTCAATTATTCTGTCAATCAATTGCTCTTAATATTTTTGTTTATACAAGCAATACCCTGGCGAGCATTACAACTCAAAGGAAGGAATTGAGCAGGATCTCACTATTGTACACACAAACTAAAAATCACAGTCTAGCAAAGAAACACACAAAAACCATAGTGCAAGTTGTGCAACATAAACCTAACCAAAAATATGACAGTTAAGGCATACGCAACAAACTACTAGCAACACAAACACACACATATGACAGCCAAGGATTCACATCAATAATTAAGTTGAAAAAGTATCTTTAATGCCTACCCACCTGTTGCAGATATTGACTCTGTGAGGAGGAAAAGACCAGCCATATCCCCGGCCTGTCTTTGAGTCTTCTTCCATCTGCGGAGGAACTCTTCAATGAATTGTCCTTTCCTCCCATCTGTGCCCTGGAGAAGGTCGCCCACATACTCCTCAATCTCCTCAGCTTTTTCAATGGATATAATGTATCTAAACAACAGATTGGCATAAATTCAAATTAACAGTAACAATCATACTTTGAATGTGTCTGCCCCTCCCTTTTGTCAGAAAGCTTCCATTTAATGCCTGGAAATCACATTTTTTTTGTGTCAACGATGTGGCAATATTCTATTCTTTTTCATAGAACTGCACACATAGTATTTTAAACCTTCAGTAGATAACAGAAAAACTGATAATTCTATTCATCCATTTTATCAAAATTTTATATAAATAAAATACATTTAAAAATAAATTGTCGTTATTAGAGAAAATTCAGCTTTCTATAAATGAGGGATGAATTAACATAAAATTAAACCTATTTTTCCTGTTCACTTATATAACTTTTTTTTAAATAAACAATTCCTATAAACATTTAATTGAACCTGTAACATATAGCCTACAATAAAATAGAAACAGAAAATACAATGATCAAGACAAATTCATTTGTAATTTCCTCAATTAATCCTCAAATGTAAATAACAAATAAATAAACAAATGCATAAATCAATGATGTGAGAATCAATTTTATGTAAACGACGTAGGCATAGTGCTTCTATCTCTAATAAACAAAATTAACGATTATTACAGTGCGTTCAACTCAATGAAAAAGTAGAAATGTACATGTACGCTACAGTGGAAGAAATTACGCTAGCTCGTAATTAAGCTTGCTTGCTAACAAAATAGTGACAGCTTTCGTAACAGCAACGTTAACAGAATAGGTACCAATCAATACATATTATTTTGTCGAAACAACCACCGTCACATCGGTTTTATTTAATCACTTTACTCTGCCAAGTCAGCTTGACAAACAGTCCGTGTCATCTTAAAACTTGCTTATACTTACTTGACGATATCTTCAGAGGCCTCCAGACCAAATTTGTGCTGTAACTGCTCCAAACACCACTGCAACAAATCGTCTGCCATTTTTCCACGCCAACTCTCACAGTTCAAAGATAGCGTGTCAAATAAACTCGGAGCATAGATTTGTTTCCAACCGGTCGAATTACAGACCGGCACACAACAAGTACGGTGCTTCACTGAATGCCTTCCTGAAGGGAAAAATGCACGACTGAGTCAAATAAGGTTCCACATAACGCCCCCCCAAAAATACGTGAGTTAAGCATACAGGTAAAAGTCTTAAAATTCTGAGAAGGGACACAACGCCCGGAATTACAATTTATTTGTTGGATCCAAAAGATGGCAGCACAGCACTACAGTGACATTTGTCTGTTTTCCAATCTACACTAACAACAGCACAAGAAGACTTGATTTCAACCGTCATCACAAAAGTTTTTGAAAGTGAGAGCCACTTCTACTAATTAGTTGCAAGGGCTACCAATTTGATAGACACTACTGAAATAAATTTGCTTGATAGTACCTTTAATACTTTTAGTAGGCTATTAATAATTCATGAATTCATTTATGTGAAGAATGATATTTCACACAGTTAGAAAACAGATTAATTATGCAATTCCCCAATTAAAAGTCTGCAGTAAGCAATATTTCAATTTTTAAATGATCATTTTCAATTGACATTGTGGTTGTCAATCTCAGTTAGTGAACCCTATAAACCGTTATGATTTGCACACGGGAGACACCATTAAAATAAACAGTAGGCGCACAACAAATACTTATCTATATTTATAATTTCACACATAGGCTATGTAGTTAGAAAGCAAAGCCCAAAGTTTTTGTTGCTGAAATGCATGACTATTGTCAATTGAATGGGTCACTGATGATTACCGAAATTCTCTCAAAATATCGACATTACATCTTGCTTGTTTCCTATTCGTTTGGCATCTTCCATGAAAATCATTCCATATTTTGTGGTTGAATTTAAATTATTGCAGGACAATTGTGTGGAGGCCTCAAAACACAAAACATTTTGTTTTTCTTTTCAGTGCGTCCAGCATGTGCTTAATTGCTTTGTGTCCCTTTGGCAGTGTCACTCAGTATAGGGCTGACTAATCCCATTCCCCAGCATCCATCCATCCATCAATTCTCCAGTGTTATGTGCTGAGAGGTTTGGATCCCAAAGGCGCAGACACAAATAAGATTTTCTCTATTTATTCACATTGAGAAGCTGAAACTCAAGAGACGCTGAACACAGCACAGGTGGACAATAATCCGGCAAACCACACACAATTCTCAGACTGCACCTACAGACAGTGAATCGCAAAGGACTAAAGAACGACATCACATAGGTCCAGACATCACCTAAAGGATTAAAGGTTGACATCACAAAACATCACGTTTTGTAAACAGACACTTGTTACATCAGTACCTGACACTTGACCTCACGGTCATGAACCCAAACTTACATGAACTCAAGCATCACTTCAGTTGAAACTTGATGATAGCTACATAAACAAAACATCTCATGAGACAATATATCACCCCTTCATGGCACCATCATGACATCCAGTATGGTGCAAGTGGTTAAGTATGTCTACCTCACAGTTCTTATGCCTTGGATCTGAATTTGGGGTACTAAGGCTTTCTCCCACATTCCAAAAAAACAAAATGCATGTTAATAAAAATCCATAACACAGAAAAGACCAGACAAGCATAGACTTTTTAAAATTTATTATTATTTTTACATACAGTATTTGGTAATGGAGTAATCCAAAAGTAATTAAAAGTAATCAAGTTACAACACTTTAATTTGATGGTACATTATTTTGTTGACATTACAAACTACAATTTTTAACTGTAGTAAATATCGGAATACATTTTTAAAGGAACTCTCCCAAACCTGATACAAGTCTCATATACACCAGACTGTGGCCTCATTTTGGTGCTGAAATAAGAATCCCAAATGTGCACAGGATTATGAACAGCAAGAAAATCACAAAACAAAGACGATCGATTACTGCAGCAGCAAATTTCCAATCGCTGCGTGTGGCCTCTCCCTGCCGCTGGTCACGGAAGCGCTTGGCAATGTAACGCACTTCATCTAGGATACTGACGAGCTCTGGTTCACTGCTGACTGTAGAGCTCGGACCTTTGGTGAGGAGAACCTCACCCTCACCGGCCTGTCCAACGCTTTCCATTCGGGCTTTGAGGTCCATGCTGTTTGGACTGCTGTGCGTGTTCTCACCTGGACGCTTCATGCGCAGAAACCAGGCACACCAATCAAAGAGGACCACGCGGATCTTTTGGTACGGAACAAAGAGAAATAACATTACAATATAATAGTTTTGCTAAATGAGAATGAACAACGTGTTGATGACATTCTGGTGTATAGCACAATGAAATGGACACTCACCCACTTTGGCATCTTGGCTCCATTTGGGTCATGATGGTGAAATTGTAAGACCACAACCGTGACAATCATAGAGAGCGTAACAATGGCCATAGTGATGACAAAGTACTGAACTAGAAAGGTGAAGACAGTATAAAAAATAAATAAATAAATAAATACTTGGTCATTCAGCCATCCATCATATCTAGTACACTTTTTTTTTTTTCTGTTTATGGTCCTGGAAAACTGGAGCCTATCACATGTCATGTAGAAATTGTGCTTCGTATATTTTTTCAAGTGTTACAAAACCCACACTAGCGCAGAACAGACATATGTCCCATGTGAATTAATATACAAACACAGCCTAAATACCCCTGGGAAAACTAACAGAAACTCTTTCAAACATCACATCAGCTTACCTATTAGAGGTACTGAGTCTGAAGTGGGGGGAATCATTTGTGCACTTAACAGCATCAAAACTATCAGGGACAGCATGACTGTGACTCCTGCAAACAGTAAATACCAAATCTCAGTTGTTCCTTCAAAACAGTTATTAAGAAAAAAAAACAAAAAACAAAGATTGGTTTCATTCTCTTTTAACATTTGGTGAGGATACAAATAGAAGTGAGGTTACATAAATCTGTAATCACTTTTCACTGTTAGAGTCAACTTTGATTTGGACCAAGTGATCAACCAAATCCGAAAATGGAGCTGCGCTTTTGGCCTTGCAAAACATTGTTTATCATCAAATAATTATAACAGACATTTGATGTTGGCCTTGGTAATGGAAATGACTTTTTTAAGGTGAAGTCATAAAAACCTCCAGGTCAAATGAATAAAAATCGCAGTATAGTAGTATGATAAGGCTCTCTACATTTTTGTAATATGTGTTTTTAGATTTATTTACATATTAATGCCTCCTTAAAATAATCACCGATGTATTTTTTTCAGATATTTCAGGAAACACAAAAAATGAACCATTTGCATCATGAGGAGATAATTTAGGCATGAAAAAAAATTGTAAAAATTTTATGTGGGTGACGATATGCAAAAGCACTACAACAACAAACAAAATTTGTAGAATTTTTACGAATATTGCGGTTAAATGAATATTATATACTGAGCATCATCTCTTGCTAATTTCAAAATTGGTCAAACATATGCATCAATGAACCTATACATGATCCTGATGTGGGCAAGTAACTAACCTAATGTGTAGGTCATTACACTGTATAGTACAGGGGTGTCAAACTCAGGGGCCACATGGAGGAAAATATATTACCAAGTGGGCCGGATCGGTTAAATTTATGCTATATATAAAAACAATTGGCGTCAATTATACACAAATTTTCGTTATTTGCGGGCCAGCCCTAGATTGCGGGACTCAAATGTAATTACATTGTTCCAAAAAATAACAACTGCAAATGGAACGCGGTAACAATTTGCCTGTATGAGTTCCAGACGTACCTGTTTCCATGTACAGTATCGTTCCCAGAATGCATTGTGTGGCACAGTTAATAAAGGTATAAAGACGTAAATCCTTGTCTTTTGTGTTTGTGTTACCAGCAATTGAATGTGTCGTATTTAGCACGCTTATGTTTGATTTATGTTGGTCTATGTTTATATTTTTTATTTTTGTAAAATAATGACATCCAGGGAAATTCCATGTACAAGTTCCATTGCTCATCTGAGAATTGCTTGTGAAATTATGAATTTATGTTTTGTTTTCGACATTACTCAGTTTTTTACTTTACAAAATCATCTTGTGGGCCCCTATGTGGGTCTGATCTGGCCCGCGGGCCATATGTTCGACACCTCTGGTATAGTATGATAAATACGACTAATAAGGATCGTTTTTCCATGTGAATGACGAAAAGGCTATTAATGCAAATTTAAACTCCAGAGGAATCATCATTTTCATGTACCGATAATTTGAATGAAATGAAAGCAAATTGCTGTACCCAGTGATATCTTCTCTCCTGAGTCTGGAGGCAGCAGAAAGACAAGCAGGGCCAGAATGGAGATCAGGATACAGGGGATGATCAGATTGACCATATAGAAGAGAGACCGTCTGCGCAACATTATGGTGTACGTGACAGCGACATAGGGCTCCGGACAGCACTGATAAGTCACGCTATGCTTACTTGCTGTGACCTCTGTGAAACAAAATGAAAAATAACTGAGTTTGGACACACCTTCTCATGCAATGCATTTTCTTTCATTTCAAGACTATTTACATTGTAGATTCACACTGAAGCATTAAAACTATGACTGAAAACATGTTTTATATTCTAGTAACTATTCTACTAACTTTTGGCCAATGGTCATATGACTATTACTGGGTTTATCATATTGTGGGCTAACCTTCCCCTCCCTTTTCTCCCACACCAATACATCTTGGTGTGTTTGTGACACACAATATCAAATTATTCTTACCGCCAAGGTCCCACTCTCCATTAGGAATGTATTCACTGAGTTCTGCTTCTGACTTTTCTAAGTCCAAAGACCACCCCGAATAAGTCCAGGAGCCAAACTTGAGGTCACATTTCTGGCTGTCGAAGGGGAACCACCGGAGATCGATAGAGCAGGTGCTCTTTAAGATCGCTAACAGGGAATTAAATGTGGAGTAAGGGGGGAAAAGGAGAAATGTAAGGACAAAATATCTTCATCTGCACGAGGATAAAGAATTCAGTTCATTCAATTTGAAATGAGACACTTAAAAACAACAAGAAGTGTACTTTGATGACTTCTGGAGTTCAGGTCTTGAGAACAAATACTCATAATAATAAGGCTCAAAAAGGAAAGGTGAATGAGTTGAAATGTGCTTTGTGTGCGCACAAAAATGCAGCCTGAAATTTTCCTTACCTAGAGGTAGATGGAGACAGGTGCCTGAGGAGCCAACAACAACTCTGGCATCGAAGGTGGTTTCAGATCTTTCTGTAGCGCTGCAGATGACAAAGAAGAACATCTTTGCTGGTTGGTACTTGATTTATATCACTATTGTTGTTTATTAATTAAATACTTAAAAAAACTGACATCACTGTGGATCATTGTCACGCCGCCACCTGCGTGACAGGCCTTTATTGTCATAGTCATGTTTCCTGTTTTATTTTGAATTTCTGATTCCCTTCGCACCCCAGGTCACTTGCCCTTCCTGCAGTTCACTAATTACCGGTCCCCGCCCATGATCATGTCCACCTGCCACCAATCAACCAAGACAATAAAAGCCACCTGCATTCTCCCCTCCGTTGCCGAAGTGTCACACACAGTCAGTGCATGGAAGCGTCCCACAGTCCTCGAGTCCTTGTTCCCGGTACCTTATTGTATTGTATTGTATTGTATTGTATTGTCTTGCCTTGCCTTGTTTTTGTGCCTTGTCTTGTTTTTGTGCCTTGTCCTCCCCAGCGGAGCGCCCTGAGTTACCCCTTTTTGCCTTGAGCCTTTTTCCTCCCTAGCGGAGCGCCTTTTGTTGTCCCCTATACCTTTTGCCTGTTTTTTCCTCCCCAGTGGAGCGTTTTTTGTTCTCCACCTTTTTGATTCCCCCTTTCTCCTCTCAGCTTGAGAGGAGACACTGGTTGGCTGGAAATAAACCTGCTGCCTTGGTGGCTTACCTTATCCTGCGTCTGGGTCCTACCTCTTCACGTCGTGACAATCATCATATTTCCAAGACCGATTCATTTATTTGTGACCGTCTTCAGAATATTTTCACAAGATGACATTTGTGGCTTGTGGGTTTAAGTGGAGTCACTGATACATAAAGTATCTACTGACGACTATGTAATATGAGTTTGACTTTTACAAGAGCGGTGCAATTACAATTATGGAGGACGGACTATTCCATCGATGCCATATTAACTGAAAATAGATCATTCAAATGAAGGGAAGCTCATTCTTGACGCCTCAGACAAACCATCCAATCATAACACAGTAGCCCAATGTCTGTTCCATAAAGCCCCAGAGACGCTGCACGTCCGATGGGCGGGGAAAAGCCCAGCATTTATCCAATGACCGTCTGCGTTTCGCGCAGTCGAACAAGTACCTCTACGAAGCAGCGTCCGACAGTGTAAACAAATAAAAGTGCCGTTGCATCACTTGGATGAATGAGAAGGAAGTTGTGTCTGTTATTTATAAGTAGCTGATTCTGAACAAAAGATTAAGGTATTCTAGCGCATAATGAATTATAGACACAGCAGTGCATATTTCATCGCTTTCTTTTTATCGGGGGGAGCGGCACTTAGCTGGAAGCTGAGCTTCCCTTGTAGTCAATCACCATTCGAACTGAACCATTTTAGGACTGTTCCATTTAACCCCACCCAAGTTTCCTGCCTGTTCAACAGTATATTATGATCAATTGCATCAAATGCTGAGGTCCAATAATATGAGCACCGATACTTTCCTGCGTCAATGTTCAATCTTATATCATTTAGTACTTTAATCAGAGCTGTTTCGATACTGCGACGAGGTCGGAAACCTGACTGGAATTTATGAAATAGTCTGTTTGAGTTTAAGAATTTGCTGAGTTTAAAAAACACTTTTTCAAAACTTTGGTTAAGAAGGGAAGGTTTGCGATGGGTCGATAATTTGATAACAAGGAGACTTTTTTTTTTTTTTTTTTAATGGGCTTGACGACGGCTACTTTTAGGGGTTTAGGAGGCTCACCTGATTGAAGAGAGCAGTTGATTATTTGCTGTAAATCGGTTTTGAACAGATTTCACAATAGTTTTGAAAAAGTCAGATTGTACTGAGTCAAGACAGTTTGTGGAAGGTTTCAACTGCTGAACCAATTTTGATCCACTGACCGAGTCAAAATCTGTCATGGAAATTGAATTATTTCTGGGTGATTTTAAGTGCTACATCATTTTCTCAGTTTGCTGGTTTGTAACAATGTTTGACCTGATGGCTTGTACTTTTTCCTTAAAGTAGCTGATAAGATAAACGCAAATTCATTGCATTTATCTGTTGAGAGGAGTTCTGGCGCTGTTTGATTTGGGGAGTTTGTGAGTTTGGCGGCCACGTGTATTGCGTGTATTGTTGGGATTCTTTCTAATGATTTCAGAAAAGTGTTGTTCTCTAGCTATTACTAGCTCTTTGTTAAAATTACAAAGATGTCTATACAGGTCAAAATGAACTTGGAGTTTCTCCACTTTTGCTCTGCTTTCCTGCACTTTGATTCCAAAATCATTATGTTCATAGCACACCTCCAAAGTTTTTTAGGTCGGGATGAAATGGTCTTAATTTTAATAGGAGCAATAACTTTTGATAGAATTTGTCATGATGTGTATTACATTTAACATGCAGCAGATCTGTCAATACTGGACTGTACCTGTTATAAAGTACAACATCTGGTTTCCAAAGGAGATTATCAGGAAATCGTAGAAGGTCAATCCCATTATACTTAGATGCGTCCCACTGTAGGTTATAGTCAATCCAGGACTGTGGAATACAGAATTATTATATCTTTTTCCCACAGTTCACATTTGAATAACAACATAAAGTTGAGTACAACCCTGTGTAGGGCTGTTATTGTACATATTTGTTCTGAAACAAAAACCGATACATATTTGCCATTTTGCATTCCTCTTACGCTATATGAGAGTTTATGTGTTGCCCAAAAATGATGTCCATCACCAAATCAACATGCTTATGGCAAGTGTCAGGCCTTGGAAACCTTACCAAATGCAGCCAAACACTGGTTGTCAAAACCTGGTCCACCTCATCCTGAGAGTGAGAGTGAGAGTTTTACCTTTTTTTTCCCTCTGATATACCTTCAGAGTTTAAGATTAATACATAATTAATAATAATAATAATTTTAAAAATACATAAAACTTACTCACCAAACCCATGATCTGCACGAGGTTGATGCCAACTGTGACATTGAGAACCTGAGACTCATTGACGACTGGCCTCTCCAGATTATTGTAGTCTTTCATCAGTTCTTGGAACAGTCTGCGCTCATTCGGCCCTTGAATGCTAACTATGAAACACACAAATTTTCAGTTTCAGTACAAATGATCCCTATCATCTATTGGCAATCAGTTCTGTTGAACAAGCACTTTGTAAATGTGTTTTTAAAGGTGTAATATGAATAAAGTCAAAAATCCTTTGAAAAGAAACCACAGCTTGTGCAAAACAATGCAAATTTATGTTTAATTTCCATAATTCCATTAAAAAAATGTAAACTTTAGTAGCTTATAGGTTTATGTCCCACAATTTAAACATTTTAAAGTATTAGTTATTCATTCTTATTTTCTATTCTTTTTCTTTTACTTTAAAAAGCTAAAAAAATAAATAAATTACAACTTCAATGCCACCAGTTGGAAAACTACGACGGCGTATTGGGGTCACGTATTAATATATTGTATTTTAGAAATGAAAGGGCGGGGAAGGTCTAATAAGCCGAGAAAAATTCTTGTATATTTGTGACATTACAAAGTGGAAAATTCGTGAGAAAAAAAAAATCACAAATTTAAGAGAAAACTCGCAGATTTGTGACATGATAAAGTGGCAAATTTGAGAGAAAAGAACTCACCAATATACAAAAAATAAACTCGCAAATTCGTGGCTTATATAAAGTAGCAAATATGTGAGAAAAAACTCGTAGATTTGTCAGAAAAATGTCTGAAACTTGAAATACACTTGGATGTTTGTGCCAATACTTTTCGGTCGGGTTTTCAAATAAGGAGATATGAATTGCTTTAGCAATTTATCATATTAAGCATTCACACTTTAAAACGTTGCGTACAAGTCGCTAAACTGATGTGTTGAATCTGCTGACCTAAAGTATGCTAGCTTCTGATTGGTTCATGTTAGTCCGCTGATATAGGGTCAGGAAGCGTTGTCGCTGTAGCTTGCTATGTGTGACAAGAAAAGTTTCGAAATCTGTCTCCATCCTGCCATTTCATTTTATAAAAATGGTTCCATTTCCCAGCAATGGATCTTCACATTATATAGCTACTGATGGACAAAAGCAGCACCTCGTCCAGACTATACCTATGGTATGTCTTACAAGTTTTTTTTTTTTTCTTGCAAATCTGCGAGGTTATTTTTCGTAAACGTATTCGTTTTTCTCGCAAATTTATCACTTTATAATGTCACAAACCTGTGAGTTTATTTCTCGTAAATTTGTAATTTTTTTTCTCAGAATATTACACCACCCTCTAAAAAATATTTATATGTGGTCATAGTAGGCTATTGTCGAATTCTAAACAAGAACAATGAAATAACAATGCACCAGCGACTTCAAGAAGTGACGACAAAAGATGCCTACTTAGCAAATTAGTTACAGTATGACAATTAGTTGAATAATCAGACTGGCAGCTTTACCTTGGACGGTGCATGCACTCACAAGCAGAACTAGCAGAACTTCATATGGAGCCATGTTGGTCTAGACAAGTGTGGACCTCAGTTGGGTGGCTTGATTATAATGACTGTGTGAGCATGTATGTATGTATGTATTTATGTATGTAGAATGACTCCTCCTCCCAGGTTACAAACGTCACATGGCACACCTACTACACTGAATAATCGATGCTTGAAATTAGGGGCGGGGGTGTATTTTGCAACAAGTTGTACAATAGACTTGTGCATACTGTAGCTCTCAGTGGAAATTGTGTAAGAGCAGGATGCAGCTGGAGTCCACCTCATCTTCAAGTCAACATACTAAATGGAAAACAGATGTAGATGTCACCTTCACTGTGAAACATGGTTTGCACTCTTCAAGTTCAAGTTCAAGTCAACTTCAGTCAAGTGTGCATATACATACTAGAGATTGATGAAGTGTCTGTACCAATCACAATCTGATTTCTTAGCACAGAATAATGAATATTAATAATGAATGATTAAATAATAATAAAATGTGCAATCAAAGAGTAAAATGAAGGTCAACTAAAAATCCATGGAACATCAGTGTTAAAACAAGACCAGAGTATGAAATTCTGAATAGACAGAAATAGAATCTAAGGTGCCATGGTCAAGTGTTCAAGGCGAACAAGGTACAGTACATACTTGCCAACTTTGGTATCGTAGCTAGCCGGAAAATGGGCCGCGTGTTTGAGAAACTCCAGATGGCCAGTAAGAACTGGCATAGAGCTTTCAAATATTTTGGTATTCAATTATGCTACTAAAAAATTCTATTGAATTTGTAGTCAAACCCCTTCCACTTCTGAGGCCCCTGCGGGGATTTTGATCACTGCAGAGGTGGCCGTGCCAGATGCAACCCTCCAATTACCCTCCCAGGCTGACGATGTCGCCGACGATGCCGTCTCCATTGCGGCCTCTGGAACTTGTTTACGGGACTCTGAGGATGTGGGTTGGTGCGGCACCTTCGGAAATTGACTTGTTTCCACTGCCTTGACTTCTCCTACTTCTGAGCGGATTTCAGCTGGAGATGAATTGGTGCGGGCTGTTATGCTTAGCGCTTTCCTACGTTTAAAGTTGGACCAGTCTGTCTTTTCTCAGCCTCCTGCTGAGTGTGGCCTCACTCCTTTTGTAGCCTGAGCCTTTTTGGATCCCTGCATCTCGACTTTTTTTTGACAGACCTTCAATCCTGCTGGTACAATTGGAGTGTTTATCCTCATCCTCCGGCGGATGGACGTGGCCTGACAAACATCCATCCATCCATTCATTTTCTGGACCGCTTGCTCCTCACAAGGGGGTGCTGGAGCCTATCTCAGCTGGCCATGGGCAGCAGGCGGGGTGCACCCTGAACTGGTTGCCAGCCAATCGCAGGGCACACAGAGACGGACAACCATCCACACACACCAACACACCTAGGGACAATTTGGAGCGCCCAATCAACCTGCCATGCATGTCTTTGGAATGTGGGAGGAGAGTTGGCAAGTATGACAGTACCGACTTCCCCACTGTACCTCTACTTATTTACTGTGCCTACTTATACTTATAGTGAACATCGTCCAGTTGCATATTTTTGAGCTAGTTGCATAAATGGCAATTATTCATTGTTGACTGACACAATCTTACACAGGAAATTCAAATCTGAATTCTATGTCTTCCTGTCCACCTTCTCCCACACCATTACATCATTTTATGTACATCTGTGTTTGTGACACATCATATCAAATTATTTTTTACCAACAAGGTCCCTATTAGGAATGTATTGACTCAAGTCTGCCTCTGTCATTGTTAAATCCAAAGACCAGCCCCCATAAGTCCAGGCGCCAAACTTGAAGTCACAGTTTTGGCTATCGAAAGGAGAACTACCGGAGATCGATATAGCAGGTGGTCTTTAAGATCGCTGACGGGGAAATAAATTGTGGAATCTGGGAAAGAGGAGATATGGACATAGTAAATTTTGTCTACTGTATGTATATATATATACACTTTTTCTTTTGTTTTAGCCACTTTTACTCAGAAAAAAAATATATTTGGTCCCACTCTAAACAGTCAACTTTATACTTGGAAGAGAGTTGAGATATATATATATATATATATATATATATATATATATATATATATATATATATATGTATATATATACACACACACACACTCTGTTTAGTGGTACAGAATAAAATCTTTTTAGAGTAAAACTTACTCTTTGAAATTTACTGTGTAGAAATAAAATATTTTCATGTACTGTAGGCTAAAGAAGGCGGCGACATTGTTGAAATGAGACACTTAAAAACAGCAAGAGGTTTACTCTGGAAACTTCTGGAGTTCAAATATTGAGAGCAAATGGCCATAATAATAATAATAATAATAATAATAATAATTATTATTATTATTATTATTATTAATAATAATAATACTGATAATATTAATAATTATTAAAATCACTGCCTTTAACAAGTATACTTGTCAATTACATTTTTTAGACCGGGGATAGATGGGGGAGAATCTGATTATGCTCCACTGCTGTAAATATTAAACTTGGAAACAACTTTACTGATGCCCAACTGCCGTTAGATGACGTCATTGCCCCATTTTATACGAAATAAACACAGTTTCAGAGTCCATGGGTGAAATGGCTGTATTTTAGCAAACGTTCATTTTTCTACTGTCAATTATAAAAGAACGGGACGAGGCAAAAAGTAGGGACTGTATTCTGTCATTTGGTAGATTTGGTTTATATCTAATTATTGAATGTGATATCGCGTGTGTATTGAACATTGTGAAATTTTCTAAAATGGCTGGCAGTGAATGAGTTAATAAATTATTATTTTGGTCGTTTACTTTCGCCTCTAACGCTTTCAGGTCGGAACTGGGAAATACCAATTCGGATAAATCCAAATTCCGACCATCCTCGAATGCAGCATAAGTCGATTGTTTGTTTGCTGTTGCTATCGCTGTTCCTGTGCGTTACGTCAAGCCTTGTAGTTTCACCACGTTTTTGCCACGCCAAGATTTTGACCCTTGTTGTTTTTGTTTTTGTTTTTCCGGACTGGCCTTGTTTCCTAGCTTGTTTTTGTTCAATTAAAAAGCGTTATTAGAGTTCACCTCTGCGTCCTCGCTCTGCTTCCCTAGGTCCACACCACGTCTCACCAAGGTACTTTCACACTGGAAGCGATTTTCACCATTCATGCTACATGATCCCATTCAGAGATAATGCGGAGGGACTTGTGTGGCGCGACCCGAATCAGAAGAACAAGCGAAACACCTGACAATAATAAAGATGATTAAATATATAAAACATTATGTCATTATGCATATGTATTTTGTTATATGCATTTTTTTTTTAAATTAGGCTATATTCGTATTTGATATTCATTCATCTAATTTTTTTTATTTTTTTTTCTTCTCCCCAGCAGTACTCAGCAAATGGTATGTGTGGCTGCATGTGTGAGCACCCTGAGCTTTTGATCCGTCCGGCAAGTGACTGCGAAGACGGAATTGGTTTATTTGCCTTATTTGATTACAGCTGTTGGATGTTACAGCTCATTTGCGTGCACACGTTTGACATTGCGCCACGCACAATCACTAACCACAGGTGACACCAATTCACCGATTGTCTGATTGACTGCATCGGGTTCAAGCTTCTCCAAATTGCGCACTGCATGCCCTGAGTTCATTATGGCTCATAAATTAAACATCCGTTGATTGGTTGTAGCTCCCGGCGACAGCGACAAAAGTTGATAAATTTTCAGCTTTCTTGTATCGAGTTGCAGTCCTCTGCTTGCACTTCTTCATGAACTAGCGATATTTCACATGAACAAGAAATTTAATGTAATTTAGCCAATAAACAATATTAAGTTAACAGCTCAATGCTTTAATGTGCAACATGAGACTCAAATACAATAAATAAAGATGTTTACGGAGGCCGTACATTATTATTATTATTATTATTATTATTATTATTATTATCATCATCATCATCATCTATTCGCCTTGTGGGCCTTTAATTGGCAAACTCTGCATCCTGATATTAATGAGCGCTGCTCATTAACCGGCTTGATATGTGGCCATGATTTGCAGTTAATTCTTTTTTTTTTTTTTTTTTTTTAATTTCACAATTACTCTAGTACACATAACAAAACGATGTGTTTCCATTTACGTTTACTATTCCCGCCCGAAGGCAATGGAGACATATAGTGCGCCAACTGCAGCCGACTGTCGCCGGACATGTTGGGCTCAAGGGTGTCGCTCGCACTGACTTCAAATCCTAAACTGGGCGATAAATCGGAAATCGCCTGCCCTCCTTCCACTGGGCGACAGGCGACATTCGTGCTTGTGATTCGTATAATCGTTCAGTATGACGTGCATAGGCCCACATGCCTGCGATGCACGAAAGTTGAGAAACTTTTGTCGCTGGGAGCCACAGAAAATCAGCGGAGGTTTCATTGAGCTAACAAACACAGGGCGTGCTACACAATGATATCAAGAAACATTTATGTATTATAATGACTTTATTTTGCTATCCAGCATGCATGTGACAGGAATATGATTAGATTTTTGTGCAATATTCATGTTGGTGAAACATTAGGCCTACTACCTAATCATCTGCGTGCCACCATGATGGTGTTGACCTAGACCTAATTTAATTTGGTCTAGTTTGCACGTGTTCCAATTAGACAACTTGAGTCACATAAATGATCACGTTAAATACGTTTATGTAAATCAGATATTACAGAGAGGATAAGGAAGGTGGAAGGGGGCCGACGCCAAAGGTGGAAGTACTCTGCGATCCTGTCATTTCTCCACCCCTATTTAAATCCAAGAGCCACCAGTGGTAACATGGGGTCGGTGGTCGAGGAAGGGGACCCCGATGCAGCAGTAGCCGGGCCATCGGCGGCCCACAGAGGAGGTTCGTCACAGAAACCGCAAAATGATTGAAATTACCTTTTTAAATGTACGTCATTTTCAATCCTGCACAAGCTGCGGCTGGTGATGTGGCGTAAAGCTATTCTCAGTCACTTGTTTCATAATTAACTATCCAGAGTTGCTATTTGAAAGTCGCTGCATTTTTATTTGATAATTACTCAGTTCTGCCATTTAGATGAAGTTCAAAATGATGGGGAATGTGAGCCGGAGGACGCCCCTTTCTTCCAAGAAAGTCAAAGGCCGCCAGGTATTTAGTAACGATTATGGGACTTCATTCCACACGTTTTGCTAGTTCAATTGCGTTCTGTGCCATGATAAAAATAGACTCATGTAAGTCTTCTGTCTAATTTTGTTTTGGCATTTGCAGGTAAAAGGAGGCGAAAGACGCGCCACGTTGAGAACAGGGAAAAGGAGAAGCAACTCCTGCAACAACATAGCACCACTGCTCTGTCACTCTCCCAAGACAAGAAATTTTTACGAAGCCTCCTTCCTCTCCTGCAAAAGGTGCCACCAGAAAAAAAGGACGACGTTAAGTTCCAAATTTTCAAATTAATATGGCAATAAACAGTATGACTTTTGCAGGGGAGGAACCTGCAGCCTTTTTCATTAGAATTTTATTTCTACCTTGAAAAACTCAATTGATATGAAATCGTTCGATGGGTTCACTTTTATTTAATGCTTTAAGAAATCAAATAGTGGAACCTTGAGTTACGAAAAGACCCTTTTTACAAACTTTTCAAGTTACGAAGAGTTTTGGTCTGAAATGGACTCTTTAAGTTGTCCTCCCCTTCTCACACAAAAGCAGAATAAGCACTTATTATTATTATTATTATTATTATTATTATTATAGGAACTTTTCTCAATACAAAGTATACGGTGGCTCTTAAAAGAACCATTTTGGGGGTGTGCCTGCGCATCACTGGGTGTCTTGCCACGGGACAGCTCCCTCAGCCAAGAAGGAGGTGAAGCCTCTCCTGTCAAGTTGTTGGCATCAACTCTTCCCACACTTGGCAGTGGTCCCATCGGTTCTGGCTAGATGGTCCCCGTGGCCGCGGATGGTCTGGTTTTCCGGGTGAAGTTCTGGAGAACAGACGTATTTTGCCTTGACATACTTCTCGGTAGTTTCGTGATGTATCTCCAAGGTACGCCTATACAAAGTATGCCAAAGGCATTCTCCACCACCAGCCGAGCTCGGGAGAGACGGTAATTGAAGACTATGTGCTTCTGCCGGAGGAGGCGTCCCGGGAATGGCCTCATAAGGTTTCTCCGAAGTGGAAAAAGCCTCATCAGCAACGAAGATGTGCGGCTGGGGGTCCTCAGTGGTCAGCTCCTGGCAGTGCTCGGTCAGCGGGCAGTTGGAGTGTGCCAGAGCGCAGCGCTTTCCCAAAAGCCGAGTTGGCCAGAATCCCACCATCAGTCGTTCTTCCGTAGCCCCCAACATCCACAATTCAGAAACACTTGACAGCATCCATTCCAACGCAGGTGAGGATCATTATCATGCTTTTCCAGAGCTTGCTGATTAGCTGTCATTAGAATCAGCTGCAATGGGAATAGGGAGACATGGGAAACAGGCTGGATAGTGGGCCCCAAGGACCAGGGTTGAGAAACACTGCTCTAAACCAAATGACCAGCTGTCTAAACACATTAAATGTAGCCTTCCTTTGCCAATATCATAAACACATTTCACATGAAGGCGCAATTTAGAAAACACAATCCTCCCTTCTCATAAATCTAAACACATTTAGCCTTGCTAAAACACAAGTTTCAAACGAACTCTGTTCACATTCTCAAATGAAAGCTCACGTGATGCAAAATGCTTGCCATAATCAGCAATATTTGAAAACAATGAACACACCTGGCATTATTCATGACACGCAATGACTCAAAATGGAAGACTCTTGTTGCTAATGATTTGACCACACCTATAAAAGCAAGTTCAGAGTGCACAGTTTGTTTTAAGATTCCAAACAAACACAATGGATGAAGGCAGAGCCAGGCGAAAAGGAATTCGAGTTAGAGGAAGGAGAGGAGTTGGCCATGGAAGAAGAGGAGCAGGCCAACAAGAGGAGTTTGAATCAGGAGGAAGAGGAGATTGAAACTGGAAGAAGAGGAGCAAATCAACGAGGAAGACAAGAAGGTCCATACTGTGCCAAATGTAACAATATTCATAAAGTGCTAGAAAATCATAATTGCTCAGTTGAAATGAACCATTTCACAGAATAGGTTGACTTTTCACAAGTCATGTATTTCTTTAACAGTCCAACAGAGAATATATAGTCTTCTGGTACTTAATAGCAGCATAACGAGCATTAAAGATAAAAGAACTGGGCAGAAGTTCACTTGAAGCTTTTTATGCAGATCCATCAATTAAAGTTCAGATCAAGAAACCGTTTGAAATAAAGGTTGCAATGTAACAGAAAGAGTAAAAATCAGAGAGTGAATACATTTGCAAGCCATGCCGCGGCAGTATAAGGGTTACTTCCACATGCAATATTGGGTTACATGAGTCTCATATACACCAGACCAAACATTTTCTAGAGGACCATGTTGTTGGAATAAAGGCAAAGAGATAAGTGATTTCAATTTTTGTGCCATAAATTCGGGAATGAAGTTCTCAAGAGACCACATCTT
The DNA here is from genome assembly GCF_051991245.1 of Festucalex cinctus. Classification (NCBI taxonomy): domain Eukaryota; kingdom Metazoa; phylum Chordata; class Actinopteri; order Syngnathiformes; family Syngnathidae; genus Festucalex; species Festucalex cinctus. The sequence continues at coordinate 12,585,140 of NC_135414.1, forward strand.
TGGAAATAGCCTCAGTAATGTTTGGTGATGACATAAGAATCACAAACGTGCACAGGATAATGAATAGCAAGAAAATCATGAAACAAAGACGATCGATGACTGCAGCAGCAAATTTCCAATCGTTGCGTGTGGCCTCTTGTTGGTGCTGGTCACGGAAGCGCTTGGCAATGTAACGCACTTCATCTAGGATCTTGGCAAGCTCTGGTTCACTGCTGACTGTGGAGCTCGGAACTTTGGTGAGGAGAATCTCACCCTCACCAGCTCGTCCAGCCATCCCAGAATCGGGTGAGGCCGGGTGAACGCTTTCCATTCGGGCTTTGTGGTCCATGCTGTTCTGACTGTCCTCACCTGGACGCTTCATGTGCAGAAACCAGGCACACCAATCAAAGAGGACCATGCGGATCTTTGGGATGGAACGATGAAGAGAGATTCCATGTTGCGAATAAAAAAAGGAAATTTTTAGATTAGTTGTTAACGGATTCCACCAAAATGTACTTATATAATTGAAATTGACAAGGCAACTAATTTTTTTGTATGATCAAAAAATACATCAAGAGTTCTGAAGCGAAAAAATGGGCCATCCTGGCCAAACTGTGATTTTGATTATCAAGAAATCCATATGTAAAATAGCGACATATTGGCTCTTAAATCAAACTCGTATGAGCTATTTTTGTTGGTGTCATTATATTTGTCCAAGAAAAATGTGTCTGAATGTGTAGTATTACCTACATTTTGAGGATCTATCTACATATTTCTGCCAAATAAAGTTCCATGATTGGCATTTAAGTACAATGTAAATATTTGGGTGAACAAGAATTATGTTGAGGATGAGTTTCTGGTATAGAACATAATGAAATGGTCGCTCACCCACTTTGGCATCCTGGCTCCATGAGGGTCATGATGGTGAACTTTTAAGACCACAACCGTGACAATCACAGAGAGTGCAACAATGACCATTGTGATGACAAAGTACTGAGCTAGAAAAGTGATGACATGGGGGGGGGTTGGGTATGAGTAATTCATACAGTCATCCATTACATATAGTATACCACTTGTCCTAATCCGCGTCATGGGGCTAAACTTCAGCCTATCCCCTCTGATTTATGGCACAAACAAATTGTGCTTCATTTTCTATTTTTAAAGCATTATCGGTAGTTGCATCAACAGTATAGGATATGAGGCTGCTACTGTATTATGTCAAGCTATTAATTGTATACAGTTGATAAGGCATTGAGGAGAAGATGTTTGTTTTTCCCTTACCTATTAGAGGCACTGAGTCTGAAGTGGCTGGCATAAGTTCTGCAACTAGCAGCAAGAAGACTACCAGGGAGAGCAGGACTGTGATTCCTGAAAATACCAAATCTGAGTTAGTGCTTCAAAAACAAAACATGCATTTACATTTGCATTTGCATTTACATACAAACATGCAGAACCATCTTCTTTTGATGAAGTGGTTTTACCTTTCATTTAAGAACAAATTATTTAGCCTTTGGTCCAGTTTATATATGCTATTTTGAAGAATCTAGTCTATATAATTGAATGAGATGATGTGTCCAAACTTTTGGACTCTACTGTATACTGCACTGTCACTAGATGCTTCTGGTCAATTTAATATCAAATGTATCAGTGATTTTCTCCCAATACCATACTGTCGCCATTTTAGGGGAAAAGCTAGGAAACCGTTCTTTCCCCACACGCTTCCATTACGTATTTCCTTTCATCTAAGAAAATTGTGCTCACCGTTTGGCAACCCGTCAGACTTCTCCATTTGTTTTCTGCTGTAGGGCATTGATTTTTTTTTTTTTTTTTATTTCTCTTGGACAAGATGTACAGTCTTTTGTAATGTGTTTGATGATTTATTTCCATCAATAAAAACATGTCAACAAACAAAATTGGTCTACAAAATCTTTGGGGAAGTTGCATTAAAAATTACAAAGACTTCCTTCTCAGCGTCATCGCTTGCTTATTTCAAAACTGGTCAAGTGAAACCAGCATGAACTCTTAATTCCTTTCTACACAGTATAATATAAGATATATACATTTTTACAGTATTAGAATGTTATTTGTTTTCCATCTGAAGGAAGAGAAGAAAATGTTATCAATTTAAATTTAAGATCTAGACGAATCATAATTTTCAGGTACAGAGAAGTTTAAAGACATGAAAGTTTGTTACCTAGTGATATTTTCTCCCCCGAGTCAGCAGGCAGCAGGAAGACAAGCAGGGCCAGAATGGAGATCAGAATACAGGGGATGATCAGATGGAGGACATAGAAGAGAGTCCGTCTGCGCATCACGATGGTGTACGTGACATCGGGATAGTATTGGTCCGGACAGCAAACATAAGTGCGGTCATTCTTCTTCCCTGAAACCACTGTGAAACAAAATAAAAGATAAATTTGTCTAATTTGGAAGCAAGGTTACAGTATCTTCGGTCCAATTTTAGTTCTGATGACAGTGAAGCTATCAGCTATCACAGCTCTGTCACAGCGCCATTATATTTTTGTCAAGTCGTTCCTTATATTTGAGATTGTTTCAATGCTTTGCTTTAAAGACCAACTTAAATCTTACCCCTAATTGGAGTCAAAAATTCTGATATGCACACAGATCTGATTGTTTTTACCTCTGACTTCAGAGATGCTATAGCAGCTAGCAGCTACTGCAGGAGCTAGTTCTTTTTGGATTAACCACATTAACAACACTCTATAAAGCATGTTATCTGAATGGAATTTTTGTGATTATTCAAGCACTTGGAAAAAGATTTTAGAAATTTGACAATCTATACTTCACTCCTTCATTGCTCACCAGCCACTGTCAGGTTTTTTTTTTTTCCTTTATTTTTTTTTTTTAATAATGTGTGCTAGACTGTTCTGTATTGCTTATTCCAGCTTTTTTTCTGAAAAGGTGCTTGCATATCGTGTCGCTCCAAGTCAATTTGTTTCCATGGTTTTCCATGATTCACACTTTTTTCATTGTTGTTTCATGTTGTTGTTCACCGTCTAGTGCTCTACTGCGTCTAGTCTTTCTTGTTTAATACTACGGAGTTGGCTGCTTTGAAGTTCAATATTGAGATGAATCAGACTATACCAAGACATAAGAACATTCAAATATCTTCAAATCTGAGTTCAGTGCCTTCCACTCCAACCTTTTCCATGTTAGTAAGTCTTTTGAATGTTCGTGATACACAACATCAAATTATTCTCACCAACAAGGTCCCACTCTCCATTAGGAATGTATTCACTGATGTCTGCCTCTATCATTGATAAATCTAAAGTAGCGCCATCAAAAGTCCAGGAGCCAAACTTGAGGTCACATTTCTGGATGTCAAAGGGGAACCAGCGGAGATCAATATAGCAGCTGCTCTTCATGATCCCTAATAGGAAAACAAACGTGGAATAGGGGGAAAAGGAGACACATTGTAATGAGAGAATATGTTCATCTGGTGTTCATGTATTGAGAGAAAATAATTCCAATAATAGCCAATCCTTCAGGAGGCAAGTGCCACCCAAACACCATTCCACATTCAAGAAAAATATGACAATTTGGTAGTTCGTGTCACTACTTTTTAATTTGAAATGTGTTTGGATGGGAATGTGTTTGAGAGCCTTTCTGTCACTAATTGCGTCAGACAATAACGTAATATTTGATTTGATTACATGGAAAGAACTGATATAGAATGAGGGCAAACTGAGCAGTGGATGAATTCATAATTATAGACAAGTGCAAAGTCTTTGCAGCAAGGGGGCAAAGGCGGGGAAGAGGCGGGGAAGATTCTCAGTGAATCAGTAATCAACAACTCCAACTTCTGTCTCACTACATGTGCAATTGACAAACGTGCATAACGTATGGGTCCCATATTTCAGTCGCTGAGCGCTCAATAAGGAAAATCGAATGAGTTCGGATTTTTCTTACCTGGAGGTACATACAAACAGTCGCCTGAGGAGCTAACCACTACTTTGGTATGGAAGGTGGAATCAAATCTTTTGTCTGCACTGTGGATGACATAGAATTGCATTAGTGTTGCTTGTCACAAATCGCCAACTAGCCCCATGATCTAGCCCAGCAAGGGAAATCAAGATCCAAATAGTTTATTCATTCCTTCTTCCCACTCATGTCCTATTTGCCATGGGTGACCTTTCCAGGGACATAAAGCCCCAGACAACTCAGCTCCTCGGATCATTGGGATAGATTTCTTTTTTTTTTTTTTTTTTTTTTTAAAAGCCCTCTCTGAATACACTGTACGGTGTCCTTGAGTGGCAAGAAAGGCGCCTTAAAATATAATGCAATATTATTATTGTGTAAAATTGTCATAGTACTCATTTTTCCCCCATATTTGTCATGCTGCGTTCACATCCAGTTGTACCTGTTATAGAGTAGAATATCGGGTTTCCAAAGGAGATCATTAGGAAGTCGTAGAGTGTCCAAGCCATTATACTTAGATGCGTCCCACTGTAGTTTATAGTCATTCCAGGACTGTGAAGCAGAGAATTATTACGATATACAGTATCTTTTTCAGACTTCACATACACATGCACATGCACAGTATGCATGGGATGGCATTCTAGAAAGCAGGTTTTTTTAAAACTCAGAATTATTTTAAATTAAATGTAAATTAACCCAGAGATATGGGGAAGTCTGAATTTTGCGGTCCAGAAACATAGGTAATAGAAATCGTGAATCATAGGTTCATGGACTCTGTTAATCTAAACTGTTGGCTCACAGGATTTGTAAACGTTTTTCGAACTCACTGATCGCTGATCAGATGAAAAATCCCGATTGCGTAAACCCTAATATATGTCATCCATTCATTGGGCCCTATTCTCCTGCTTGCGTAAGTCAAAATATTAGCCACACAGCTGCATGCTTTGCTGCGTGCATTCTCCTTCCCTCTCATATCTGCCATATACGCAACTTCATGATCGGTGCGTGCACTGGGTGGAGAAAAAGTCAAGTCATCTTCATTTATATAGTGTTTTCACACATCCACAGCTGTCACAACGTGCTCACAGAACACATCATATAAAACATTAACAGAGATACAGCGATAACAATCCAACAAATCTGACCATAAGTACATACAGTATAAGGTTGAGTTGGTCTGCTTTATGAAGAATTTTCTTGTTATCTATAAATTGTTTTGAACAGCGCTAAACCAAAATAAATTGTGGGAGTGGTTGAAAGGTTTTTGAGATTGTTCAGTAGTATGATCGTGATCCATTCATCTGGATTGGACTAGCCAGCCAGAGCATCCATAAAATTGCATGTTATTTTCCCTCCTGTTTCTTGAAACTCTTCAAAATACTATATTCAGGGTTATATAGTGTTCACAGAGCAAAACTATACAATCATTCAACAGGACAATGTGGGATGGGCTCTTATTAGATAAGCACAGCTCATATTAGATAAACTCTGGAATTGGCTTTTAGTGGAAATTAAACCAAAAGCTTTTTGTCCCTAATCCGTCCCTATGGTTTCACTGCTGCCTCTAGTGGCTGCAATGAGGAGGTCTTAGTAAATTACTGTTCAGAAAAATGACTAGATACAGTGAGGTTAAAATAACAAAAAAAAGTATTTGGCCAAAATCCAATAGGAAGTCTATGGGAAGCTGGCCAAATACTTTTTTGCCCCGCTGTATATACTGCATGCTTTAAATGTTGTTTTCCGCATGCAAGTTGTGTCACTGACACAGTCAGAGTAGACATGTGATACTTGAAAAGTACTGCTTTTCAAATTGTATACATATCCATCCATCCATTTTCTTGACCGCTTATTCCTCACAAGGGTCGCGGGGGGTGCTGGCGCCTATCTCAGCTGGGTCTGGGCAGTAGGCGGGGGACACCCTGGACTTGTTGCCAGCCAATCGCAGGGCACACAGAGACAAACAACCATCCACACTCACAAGCACACCTCGGGACAATTCGTAGCGGCCAATTAACCTGCCATGCATGTCTTTGGAATGTGGGAGGAGACCGGAGTACCCGGAAAAGACCCACGCGGGCACGGGGAGAACATGCAAACTCCACCCAGGAAGGCCGGAGCCTGGACTCAAACCGGAGTCCTCAGAACTGGGAGGCGGACGTGCTAACCAGTCTTCCACTGTGCCGCCATAAATTGTATACATATTTGTTTTGAAATAAAAAGAAAGAGACATTTACGTTTTTCTTAAGACGATTTTATCAACAAATCAACACTTTCACTGCAAGTTACCACTTTTAGAAATCTTACCAATTGCAGCCAAATATTGGTTGTCAACACCTGGTTCTTCTCATCCTGTGAGTAAAAAAAATAAAATTATTTTACTTCATTTGCAGGCACTAAAAAATCTTCGGAGTTTAAGACGTATAATTAATTGTGCTGAGATGTCGTTTGACATATCACCAAAATCCTAATACGACTTTGTATTTTCTCAGCGTACTCTGCTCTATATGTTTTGTTCACACTAGGTGTCCTTTTTTTTAATGAAGTAATAATAATAATAATAATAATAATAATAATAATAATAATAATAATAATAATGAAGTAACACACCACATCCATGATCTGGCTGATGATGATGCCCACTTCAACATTGAGAGTCTGAGAGTCATTGGCGACTGGTCTCTCCAGTGCAGTGTAGTCATGCAACAGGTCGTCCAACAGTCTGCGCTCATTCGGACTTTGAATCGAGACTATGAAACAAACAAATATAAATAAAGGATTCTAAAAGTTGTAAGAAAAACTTTTAGAAGTTGATGTCATATTAAATATTTAAACTCTGACCTGTTTATGTCACACTTGTTTTTAATGTTACAAATTCCATTCCTCTCATGCACGATTAAGATTTTTTTGGCACCATAAATTATGTTAATTGATGACCATTACCCGCCTGCTGTATGAAATGTTAAGGTTTTAATCATCTGTCTTCTCTTTGGTACATCCTTAATCATGAAAGTTTTGGGCCATTCCTAGCAATAACAAATGTCAGTTACTTACAAGTTATCTAGGTAGTACTGTATGTACATTCTAGGGATGGGCAAGTACTGACACTAGGTATCGGTGCAGATACCAGCCTCGTTTTAAGGTATCAGTGCTCATGACAATGGCCCATACCAACATCGGCTTCCGTCTTGTGGCTGTTTTAAAAACTAGAATTTTGAATAATAGAAAATTTCCATTTTCAAGGGAAATGCTATATTGGGGTATACTGTATAGGTCTTTCTTTAAAATTATCTGTCATTGTTTTTTGGGGGGGAATGTTGTGTACGAAAAGACTGGTATTAGTTTTTGGTATCGTGACTACTCAAGAGTTGATTACACACACTGGTATCGGTCTAGAAAAAAGTGGTATTGAAAATCTTTAGTACTGGTACATTCACTAACACGCTTTATCAAAAAAGTACACTGGTACAATCTTGAGAATGAGAATCATGAAATTTCCAAATCTCTTACACACACCATCTTGAAACATTATCTACGTCCTGAATTGTGTTTGTAATATTTTGTCCTCTTATATAATATCAGAACCTCACCCAAGCATGTGTTGCAGACATGCAGTGCAATTTTACATCACAGCAAATTGCAACTCCATTGCTTTTCTTATAAAACTGAGCACTATGATTTTATTTGATTTATATACCAGACCGGTTCATAGAATGTGATAGAACTTTTGGATTGTTTGAGTTTAAAAATCTATCTGTATTGATCGCTGGAGTTATGCATGAACTTTTGGAGCCGTGAAAGTTCTGTAAACAAGTACTCGTTCAGTGCACATAAGTACTGCGCAATCTGGACCAGTGTTTCACAGAAATCATTGAGGCAACTTGCCAAGATATCGATTTTTCATGACAAAACAAACAAACTAAATCAAATGGATACGCAGGTTAATAAATGCATCTTTTGTAATCCAGTGGGTTGGATTGGTATATATATAGATGAAAAAACATATGTTACTTGTGTAATTTTGTGTTGCTAGCTCACAACACACTGTAATGTCCCACGGCACACTGACTGAGGACTGATTTCAGTCACAAAAAGTTATGTATTTACAAATCTATTTAATACAACATGAATGGCACCAGCAAATTCAAACAAGAAGAATACTGGAAAGGTTATGGACCAGAGTGACTGACAAAAAGTGACCAAAGTGATCTACTTCTAAGTGAATTAGTGATGTCGATTTGTTAAATGATCATATTGTCCGCTTACCTTGGACTGTGCATGCACACACTAGCAGAACAAGCAGAACATTATGTGGAGCCATGGTGGTTGGGAACAGGAAATGGTGGGGAACTGTGGACCTCAGTGGGGTGTCTTGTTTATGAGTGCGGGAGCGTGCCTGCGTATCTTTGTAGACAGACTCCTCCCATGTTACAAATGAGAACATACAAGCTTGAAAATGTAAGAAAAAGGTTATTGAGTGCACAAATGAATAGCCTTCATTTATTGTTTTGGGGGAAGTTTCGAGAGGTCATTATAAAAAATGTTATTATGCAAGTATTTTTGCAGCATATTGTGCAATAGTATGTCGGCAGCTGGAGTCTGTCTAACTTGAAGCCAACACATATGAAAAACAGATGTGGACATTATCTTCCCACAAGTGTTGCAGTTTTTACATTATTTGTATTTGTATTATTAACTAAATGTACAGTTGCAATTCCAAAGTCAATGTTTTTTGCCCTGTCACAAATCTGTGTTATGCCCATCCAGCATATTCTAAAATATATTGATAAATTATTTTTTCACCTTCCACATATTGGTCAAGCCCCACTTTAGCCCCGGGAGATAATAATAATAATAATAATGAGAATAATAATAATAATAATAATAATAATAATAATAATAATAATAATAATAATACATTTCTAAAAAAAATCCTGCAGATATCCCTATTTTTCTTCTTCTTTATACTGTTCGACTTCCAGATTTCTCTTATGTCAATAAGGGTGCCGTCAGAGTACAGTGACACCGTACAATCAAACATTAAAGTCAAGGTTGGTTAAAAACAAAGACAAAACAAAACAAAAATACTCACGACAACAATGACCAACAACAAGATTTGGGGCAGTATGATATGAAAGTGGGAACAAATAGATTTTAAGCTTGGCTGTAATGACAGAAATAGAGTCCGTTTTTCCAATCAATTGCGCGTAATAAAAATAAAACAATAGGGAGCCACGTTAATATCGGTGGTCGATAATGATCGGCAATTATCGACCAATTTTATATCATATAGATAAAACAGATAAAGAAATTGGCTGAAAATGATCGGCAATTATCGACCAATTTGACGTCCTACAGGATGTTCACTACTTTTCATAGTGCATTGTGAGTAATTTTGAGTGCCCTACATTTTCACTCTTGCCTGGACATTTGGACACCCCTACAAAATGGCGTGACCGCTCAGTAGGGCACTATATAGGGAATAGGGAGTGCACATTTGGACACAGCCCATGTGGGCTTTCTTTACTGTGTCTGCCCAAAATGTTACCCTCTCAGTTTTTTGTTGCATCTTGTTGCATTGTGTGCGACCTTATGCAGCACAATGTGTATGCATCCTTGTTAACGTATAATCCGACAAGGACATGAGAAACCACTGTGTTATGACTCAATCAAAATATATTGATAAATTATATCAATAATTGAAAATATTAAACCTATCTTAATCATTTAAGTTTTGCCTATTACAAGAATTTGGTCTGCATCATATTCGATTTTAATTGCTGTTCATAATATGGCTGTGTGATGATATGCGGTATTAGTGAATATAACATTGAAAATAAGAAACAGTCACATGCAATATAAATTTTTTTTTTATCTTAAAAAACTTTGACTAAAAAAGAAATGGGTACGCTAATGTAACAATATTTTAATTGAATTTGTCATGTCCTTTTTGCATTGTTGTACACATCAGCCTTGGACCTACAATCGGCTCAAGGATGGATGGCTGCTGTAGGATGGAGGGAAGCAACTATGGCGCTCACAAGGGTGACTGCTGTCTTGCAAGTTGTGAAGATATAAACTGATATAAGCTGTACTTTTTAGTAAATTAATGACCTTCCCACTCTCAATGCCGTGTAATGTGTTATTATCCACAACAGAACAGAACGCCTTTTAACAGTTAGAAACTTTGTCACTACTAGCTTTGCGTCGCTTGAGGGACGCAGCCCAAAGAAGCGTCTCATCTAAAATAATGTTGCCATATATTTGTGTTTATTTGTACGCTTATTTATTCATCAGACCAAATTATAGCCAAAGATCGAATGCCCACTGAAACTAAATGAATGGGGTGGGGTGGGGAGGGTTGGTGGTGTGACGTCACACATCAGCTGCATGCTGATTGGTAGATAGGGGCGGGGCTAAGAAGTAAACAGGAAGTTAAGGACTCATGACAAAAAAAAGCAAGTTTTGTCAACTTTTAACACAACGGGAGGTTTCATTTTGCATTTTGTCTTTATTGCTGTTTGGAGCTACGTAGTCCGACACCGCACCGAACATGCAGACGATACGGAAACGTCGGGACAACGTTTTAACGTTTCGAACAAACACACAAAATAGGTTGGTTTGATTGAAGCGTTTTATTAAGATAGCTTAATACCAGCTTTAGTAACGTATCTTATTGTATTCGCTTGGGGTCTAAGAGAGCACAGTTTGTTGTTTGCTTTTAAGTCAGTAAACTGTTATGCTGCTGAGCTGCTCTCTGCGAAAACGGTTCGTTACGTGCATCAAGGTATCGCCGTGTCTGCTTCATTCATTTCTTGTACAGTTCTGCTGAAAGTCTGTGCATTTCAGATTCTTATTTGTATCCATATTTGTTGATTATTAATAAAAGTATTGTCCTTACTATACAAACACAAACATGGAGGCTGACTACTGTATGAGTCTGTACCAGATATCTTGGTATCGACAGCAGTCAAATTTCTTCAACATGAGTGTATTAACCAGGTTTTGTACAATTAGATGATGGACCTAATAGCGTTCGGTTTGTGACTGCTCTCAGCTGGTTGTGTTCCTTTTGCAGGAGCACTTAATGCAGATTATTTATTTATGTTCGTTGTCAAATATTGTATTTTTGTTTTAACTGTAAAGACACACAATGACAAATTAAACAACATTATAGTGATCGATAGCTACACGAAGGTCCTTTGGTAGACACAAACGTCATTTTAATGTGAATATATATAATTTTAGGAAAATATTAAACCTATCTTAATCATTTAAGTTTTGCCTATTACAAGAATTTGGTCTGCATCATATTCGATTTTAATTGCTGTTCATAATATGGCTGTGTGATGATATGCGGTATTAGTGAATATAACATTGAAAATAAGAAACAGTCACATGCAATATAAATTTTTTTTTTATCTTAAAAAACTTTGACTAAAAAAGAAATGGGTACGCTAATGTAACAATATTTTAATTGAATTTGTCATGTCCTTTTTGCATTGTTGTACACATCAGCCTTGGACCTACGGCGAAACAGATTTTTTTTTAATGTTATTCCAAGTTTGTGCATCATTTAAAATGTTAATTTACTTTTAATGTACCTGGTTGTTACAATTAAATTACAAGTAATTTCACATACACAAAAAGAGAATAATGCCAATCATTCTTTTAGAGACTGCAAACATTGGATGGGGTCAAACTGACCTCAAAGATAAGGTTAAACATTGAGCCCTATTTCGTCCCCTCCCGACCGCCAGGTGGAGGTGCTGTAACCTTATCACGACAGCGTCATCGAGTAAGAATAACAAAATATGCTTGTCACAAGTTCAGGCCGACGTAGTCCCGTATATATTACCCCGCCTACTGCCCGAAGATGGCTCGGATAGGCTCCAGCATCCCCACGACCCTTGTGAGGAGTAAGCTGTTAAGAAAATGGATGGATGGTTTTTAATCTCAACGGGATCAACCTGGTTAAATAAAGGTTAAATGAAAAAAAAAGTCTAGTCTCAAAATAGTCAGTTGCATTGTGTTTTGTTAGCTAAACACAAAACAATGTGAATCAACTGCATATATTTTTGTTTACCAGATTGACACAAAAACGAAAATATGAAGTACTACCACACACTTTTTTTTTTTTTTTTTTAAATGTGAATTGCATTTGTAGTGTTGACGATCCATTATCCATCTATTTTGTGAACCGCAAATCCTCACAAGGGCTGCGGACAACGATATAAAAATAAAATAATAATAATAAAAACTATGTGCTGAAATGTGTTTACTTGGATTTGTCTGTTTCAGCAGCAAACTCAGTTCAAAGCAGAACATGCCACGGAAGAAAAGGAAAGACTTCCATTTAGATTTGTGGTTCTGCCTGACCCTGCAGAACTGGATTCTTGATTTTGGACGGCCTATTGTCATGGTAAGCAAGTCAATATGTTGCCCAGATTCACATTTGCTGTACAGTAATGTGGAATTGACCCATGAAGCAATGACCACTATCAGTTTCTTGGTGTACTGAACATAGATCGTGCTTCCGCTTGAGTGGTTTCCCCTGAACAAACCAAGCGCCGGAGACTATTTCCACATGGCCTACAATGTCCTAACACCTTTCCTCATGCTTCGGGTAAGTGGGAACACATTGTCAGTACGCATCTGTCTTCAGATAGCCAAGGACACGGCAATAAAAGTCAATAAATGTTGAATGAGGCGAGAAATGATTTGAAATGAACTCCCAGAGCAACTGGATGAGATTTTGAGGCAAATTTTGTCTATCCGTTGTCACTTTTCCTGTTAGTTGATTGAGCGCAGTCCAAGGGCGCTTCCTCGCTCCGCAGTCTACCTCTGCATCATCACTTTTGTCATGGGAGCCAGCATCCACCTGGTTGGAGACTCCATCAACCACAGACTCATTCTAAGTGGCTACAAGCTCCATCTGTCAGTCAGAGAGAACCCCATCATCAAAGACCTCAAACCCGCCTCACTGGTAAGACTCGAATTAAGTCTGGGTCGCAAAAGTACCAGTTACAGTATGTAAAAACAATTTTCAGGGGATACTATTGGACACCGTTTATACAGCATTGAAATAAATGTTAAAATTTGCATTATTTGCTTTTGGGTGTGATTGCCTAATGTTATGTGAAAACAAAGATTGCAGTATAGCAGCAGAATAGCCCGTTTTTGGACCACGTGTATTATTGTGAGCTAATATTTGGCAAGAGTTTTGCGACATTACATAATGAAGCTTGAAGAGATTTTATTTTTATCATGCGTTTGACTGGCTGAGTCAAATGTTTAATTTGGATTTTGTATTCCAATCCATTGTTCAAAGATGGTAAGCTCAGGGCCTCAGGCTTTTTCCTTTTTGTTACACTTTTCTATTTATCTTTGACATCCAAAGTACTCATACACCCTTATGAATATTATGATTAATTTATAATGTTTTCTTACATCATTAGAGCCACATTCTATTGACAACAGGAAAAATGCAGTAGGTGTCACTGTTGCTCAAGAGAAAACGATGGTGTGTTGGCTTGTAGTCATTAAAAACAACAACGAAGGTAATTTGAGATTAATGTGTTTTAATGATTAATTTGGGATTGCTTGTTTATTTATTTACAGATTGAATCCTTTGAGCTGCTGTATTTTTATGATGAACAATTGGGGCACTTAATGTGGTAAGTTGTCACCATAATCATTGGGAATGAATGTATTACTGCATTCCTCATGTGTGTTTTGACACATTCTGTAGTCATATAAAACTAAAGTCTTGATACAGTCAGTCTTAGAAAGAAAGAAAGAAAGAAAGAAAGAAAGAAAGAGAAAAATCTGCACTAAAAATCACTGGTAATGTAAAGAGAAGAATATGTGACAGATCCATGTCTTGCACTGAGTGAATTAGATTTCTGTGAAGATTTCATTTCTGTACATTAATGTAATTTTAGAATACAGTACTACAGTATGTTTGTGATGATACATGATGAAAAGTAAAAATAAATAAATAAATACATAAAAATGGATGCATAGTATACTGTAATATATGCAGCATTTGGCATAATTATTCCCCATAAAGCGGAAATAATGAATGTAACTCAACCAGTGCAGTTCATAAGAAGCCATCTGTGTTTTATTTTTTATTTTTTTAGGTATATTCCCTTCTTCATCATTCTCTTCATCTACTTCACTGGATGTTTCACAGAGTCTACAAAGCAGAAGAAAATTCCACGCACAGGCCAGCTGTTACTTGTACCCAGCGCACTTTATTACTGGTCAGTTCATGTTCTTCAAAAGAAGATTTTTATTTTTTAATGTTTTAACTTTTCACTGTTACACGAAGTCTACATTTGGGAACATTCTCCCATTTCTTACGCTATATAAATGTGGTGAGCTTTTACTACACATTACTTAGTGTGATATATATTTTTTTAATCTTACAAGAAAAAAAAAAAGACTTAATAAAAACTACTCTATATGGACTAGCCATGTTTATTTACAATTGGTTTCTTGCCATGTGTGGCTGGGTGCTTCTCTTTTTATGCTCCTGACAGGAATGCTGATTTCAAAAAGGTTAATCTTGTTCCGCTTTTAATTTTTATACACTCATGTCTACTTTCCTTATAGTAAAACCAGTTTGACTTGACATTAAGAGTTAATAGTAGTAATAACTAGTTTTAATATAACGAGGTGAAGGTATATTTTCTTTCTTTCTTTTGTTTCCATTGTTGTGTTGGCCCTGGAGACGACGTGTCTTGAGTTCCTTATGGGCGAACTGGCCCCGAGTAGGAGAAACAACCTCCATATTAATACTATACATTTTAATAGGCCCCATTGTCTTTCTTGCACAGTCAGACATATATTCTTGGCAAGGACAACTTTATCACTTCCACCAATGACAAACAGTTTTTCAGGGCAAACTCCAGGGTCAAACGTATTTGGAACATAATTGAATGTTAAATGAGAGCATTTGCATTGTATTAACACAAGGCAGCTTCCTGCTAGTTTGCACTGTAATTTCAATTATTAAGCATCTGCATGCCTGTTTGTTGTCCAGTCTCTTGTTCTTTTCATTTTACAGTTGTGTCGTGGCCTGAGTTGCTTTTTTGTTTCATTTACACCGCAGGTACTTGGTCACAGAAGGACAAATCACTGAACTCTTTCTCCTCACCTTCTTTGCAATGGTGGCCATGGTGATTCATCAAAGGCATCATGGCCTGAGCCCAGACAGCAACGGTCTTTTCTTGTTCCATAGTTTTAGTATTACTGTTCTGCTAGTGGCACTCTGGGTTGTCTATCTATGGAACGACCCGGTATTACGCAACAAGTACCCTGGTTTAGTGTATGTTCCCGAACCCTGGTCTTACTACATGTTACATATAAAGAAAGATCACTGAATCAGAACTCTTCAGGTTTTTAACTTTGTTACTTCACATGTTTACATCAGGCACCTTGTTAGACGGCTAAGGGGTCCTTCTGTGCGCTATTTTTTGTCAGGCAGGTTCTTGAACAGCTGAGGGGTGTTAAAAAGGGTATATTGTCTCTGAGAATAAGTATTCCCAGCAGTTACAACCATGTGGCAACTTTAGTGAGGAAAACAGAATGTCAAGTGGAAAATAGTGCTGACAAAATGTAATTTAGCATGCTGGAAGTGTGGTTAAAAATAATGTTGATAGATTGACGATTACAATTTTGTTCGGGGTGAAATATTGACAGAATGACGATGGCGCAAATGTGTCCCGACTATTGACAATTGCCGAATTACGGAAGCTCAAAATTCATTGACGCGCTCACTTCTGTAAATTCTGTTTTACAATGAGTTATAGCTATTATGTTTTTCTCGTTGCTGAATTATTTGACAGCATTGCTCGGATTACGTTTTCGACAGCACTCCGTTAAGGCCACCAGTGTATTCAACACCCACTGTCCTGGCTGCTCACTGCAGTCATGACATTAGTAATAATAATGATTAAAAAAAGAATAGATTGTATAAAATCAGTGCTTTTTGTGTGTTAATATAAAGAACTTGCCTCTTCTCCCACACACACACACGGTAATCCTGTTACATTTGCCACTCTGTATTTACTGCATTTGTTGGTTTTACAGTACAGTATTTAACTTACTCATATATGCTGGGTCTGGCAGTTCACAGAATTTATCTGAGTGACTTTACATTCAGACTGAGAGCATTTCATACAGACGCCTTAACTTGTACCGGTTTTAATTTTTACGTCATTTAAAATACGTTGAAACTAAGTTTTTACTGACATGTATGTCATTTTAATTTTGCTGCAACTGTAACTTCTGTCACCTCTTGTACAGGACTCCCTTGGAAAAAAAGGTTTTTAATCTCAGTGGGACATTTCTGTTTAAATAAAGGTCCATAAAAACAAAAAAGTGCAGAGCGCGAGGTCTGCAGCACCTCTCTTACATAAACATGAAATGACTGGCTTATTCTTTTTTTAATTGCCATCTCGGGATTCAAGAGGTAGAGGTGGGTTGGTAGACAAGGTGTTATATCACTCTCTGCACATCGAGCTTTTTTGGCCTGTGGGACCAAGAAGCAGCTGATGGGTAATCGAGGGCATGGAGAAAGACTTATGGATGGCTCAGAGGAAATTCCAGTCCACTATTTGACGTCTCAGGAAGCAGTGCGCCATTAAAACTGTATAGTGGGGAATCAGGGATATATACGATACGGTGCTGCTGACCTTGACGTGAGACGTTGTTAGTTTGAGAATGCTAAGACCTCCTCAATTCCACGACACGCTTTCGTATGAAGAAGAGTATGGAAACTCTGATTCGGGCTCTCCTATCTCTGGGGTTGAAGTCACAGAGCTGGTTTAAAAAGCTCCTTGGTGGCAGGGCCCTGGGGGTGGAAGAGAGCCGCACGAGGTTCCTCAAGCTGTGGATGTTGCAGGGCTGTCCTGGTTGACACGCCTCTGCAATATCATGTGGAAATCGGGGACGGTCCCTCTGTAATGGCATACCGGGGGTGGGCACACTTTTAATCAACAGTTTGTTGAACAGAATACAGTTGTTATCTTGTAAGCGTTGTCCTTGTGGCTCACTTGGAAGTGAAAGGGTTAAACTGTGCACCTTGGATCTGGTATCTGTGTTTCCACAGCAACCTATATTAAATTACACGCAGGCTTGGTGCTGTTGGACTTTGAACAGGTAGAGGGACAGACTTCAGGAAATTAATTTCTTCTTCCTGGAAAGCAACCTAACTACTTCCAATGGTAAGAACACTTGTTTGTGTTAGTACTTGAAATTTCTTGATTGTAAAACAACTTTTTTTTTGTGATTTGATTGGACGTTTTGTTATTTCATTCCACAGGCTAAATTCTTTACACCAGCTCAAATCAATGGTAAGACTTCTTGGCAGCATGCGTCACAGAGCTGTTCCTTTCCCCATCATTAACAAAAAAAAAAAAAAAAAATGCTTGAATGGGACTTGCCAGTGTGCCTGTTTCATTGTGTGTTCCGCTCAAATTATACAAATCAGCCTGCAGTGAAATTGAAATATGTGATTCATGCCATGTTGAGTATTGTCGTTTACCTCCTTAAAGTTAATTTTACTTTCGTGAGCTTGTTTGATTACGGACCAACACTGTTTTTCTGATGATTACGGACCGTTTTGAAACAACATTTAAACCACAACTAAATTTTGCTTGCAGAGTTCAAGGAGTGTTTCTCATTGTATGACAAGAAACAAAAGGGAAGGATTGACGTCAAGGACTTGATCACAGTTATGCGCTGCCTCGGTACAAGCCCCACACTTGGTGAAATTGAAAGACATCTTCAAGTTCACAAAATTGGTAATAACACCAAAAATAATCTGTTAGCCGTATCAGAATTAATTGCATTTTCACTAGAATGGCTTCCATTAGAGTACAGACCTTTTCCAAGCCCAAACAATCCCAATATGGATTATCCCCTTAGTAGATGCCAACCTCTTGCATATGCCATATTTTATCATTAGGAAAAATTTGCCCCACTGGCACTGTTTAGTGGAAATCAGTTTTGTTGTTTTGGGTGATCCTGCGAATGCCGATCAAACCATTTTCATCGGAGGAGGCATTTAATTATATGGTTGATTAATCAGAATGCATTCATCATATCGTTATACTCAGTTTACGATTTGAAAATAATTTAGTGATTAGTAGATGAAAATGACACACCAGAGCCTGAAAGCAGTACATTTTGTTTTGTGTGCAGAAAAAGGGACTTCATTAGTGGAAGCAATTAAGTTGTATTCACTTTGTTGCTGTGCAGACGATGTTGTTTCACAATAAGTTTAGCAAAACCAACTGTGCAGAAAAAAAAGTAGCTTTGTTAAAAGAGATTTTTGCATAACTCATTCTTGTTTGATGGATATTTCACTTGAACTGATTAAGTTTATCATGTTTTAGAAAAGTCCGGGAGCTTGGACTTCTCTACATTCCTGACCATGATGCACCGGCAGATACAACAGGAAGACCCTAAAACAGAAATTCTTGAAGCCCTGAGGATGACAGACAAACAGAAGAAAGGATACATTCAAGCCTCGGAGCTGAGGGCCAAGCTCACCATGCTGGGAGAGAAACTTACTGTCAAAGAAGGTACGAAAAAGGCTCAATCACCATGACTAAGGACAGTCTGTTCAAATACATTACAAAAATGTCAGTGTCAATATACAAACACAAACAGACAGCTCACTTTCCATTTGACGCATGTGGCATCCGCCAAAGGCGTGTTTTGTTATCCTGATATCAGATAGAGACTCAAGCACGAAGGAGCAAGGTGACCTTTTTTTTTGTCGTTGTCACACTAGAGCAGAGTTCATATGATGCTACAATAGAATACATACAGCACATTTTGTGAATGCAAAGATAATACTGTATCAACCAGTACGTGACCACATACCATGTAATAGAGTACCCTCATTACATACATCATGAGCTGCTGATGATGTCGACCCGATGAATGCGAAACGGGTAAGAAATTGAGGTAAGCCTCTGCGTTCCTAAAGGGACAATCAAAACTTTTGAATGTGTCTGGTGAATGACGAGTGCACGGCATGTTGCATTTTGTTTCATTAGGAACACTTGGAGGCTTACCTCGCTTTCGTTATGCACGTTTTGCATTGCTTGGCAGAGAGCGAGCCACCATTCGACATCACGATGCACTGCATGTGTTGCGACGTAAATAACAATGTCAGCATAAGTACAAATAAAGTTTCTTCAAAATGTATTAAATTGGGAATGATTTTTGAAAAATTAATGATTTTAGTAACTAGGGATGTAACGATAAGGGCAATATCGTGATATTAAAACTGCCACAATATCGTCGTCATGTTCACAATATTTAAAAGGAACACATCTGTTAAAAAGTCAGGTTGATTTCCATTTGTGCAGTAATAGCACCCTCTGGTGGCTAGTTTTTTTTTTTTAGTGCAGTTTAATTTTCACAAGGCATGTTTTGGCCCTTCTATGTTTAAAATCTACGCTAATTGTCAGATGAAGGGGAAGATAATATGCGTGTGAACCGAGTCAATATGTGGAGGAACTCAATGTATGCGTGCATTAACAAGTGTTAAGTTAGTTAAGTCAAAGTAACTAAGTTACTTAGTTTAAAGCAAGTAATCAGTAAAGTAACTAAGTTACTTTTAAAGCAAATCAGTCAAGTAACTTATTTTTTTCAAGGTAAAGGTGACAACACTACCAGTAAACATGTTTCAGATCTGTAAAATCTCCTTCATAATTTTGGATTTATTTGCAACAAATATAAAATTATAATAGAAAGACCAAACTTAACAATGGTAAATCAGAAGGTGATACTTTTTTTTTTTTTTTTTTTTGAGACTCTGATACCCATAATGAATGATATGATGCTTCAGTAAATGTAAACCAGTAACAATGTAAACAGTTTGCTTAATAAACCCTGTGACTGTAGGATCACCAACATCATGATCACCATGACGATGCTCTTCCATTTGATGATGACATTTCTGACATGCCCAAACAGCCAAGAGAATTGCTGTCATACTTGATGCAGTTGACACTGGATCCAAACATGTCGATGCTTGGCATATTCCAAGAAATCACAACTCTTCAGTTTTCACTGTTTTTTTTCCCCAGAGGTCGGAAATAATACCAATTTAGTCTAGCCCCAAATTGACCTTTTGACCACAAAGTAGTAATATTTAGAAATTCATTTCACTGGTAGCCATTTCAGTCTTTTGGTACATTCTTTGAAACTAGCTAAACTCTTTTCTGTTTCCTTTTTGTAGTGGATGAGCTGTTCAAAGAAGCAAACATCAAGCCAGGCGGAGTTGTTAATTATGAAGAGTTCATCGAAATAGTGACTCTGCCACCGGTTGATTATTGAGTTCAGCCTGCAAGGCGAGAAATAAACGCTCACTGTGTGCTGATTTAATTTCAACGGTTTCATTATGTTTGCAAAAACATTCAAGGTTTTGTCAGTTTTGGGTCTATTTTGTTAAAATGCATTTTTGTTGTTGTAATTTTTATCAAGCGTTTGATTTGTTTGATTATTCTTATTATATTCTTATTTATTTTATGTTTAAGTTCACATAAAAGATGATAATGATGAATAATTAAATGTTAAAATTAACTCATTCACTCCCAGACATTTTCGCTGAAGCAACCCCCTGTTTTACTGGATTTTGACTGATTTTGCAAGGCCCACAGAATATTGTGTTGTATTGCTATAAAAACATGGAACCTACCAAAAGAAAGTTTAGAGTCTCTTCTTTCATCAGGAAAAAAATATATTTGTATCTGTTTCCATTTTGCAGAAATTAACATTAGAATATAGCCAAGTTTTATCATTATTCACATTCCTGGTGAAAACACTGTCAAATAGAGTTTGTTGCAACATGGCCCTGCTGATCTCTTATACCCTGCTGCCACCTGCTGGCCGTTTTTTGTGTAACTACTATTTCTTTAAGCCACGTTTTCATGTCAGAAGCATCAAAGCCTTCTGTATGCTCTTGGATAAAAAACAAACAAAAAACAAATTTTTGGGAGTGAAGGACAAAATATAAAAAAAACATTTACACGTTTTTGGATTAGAATATGTTAAGAAGATTAAATAAAATTATTTTTATATAACAATGTTACATTCTATTTTTGGAGCTCATCATCAAGGTGTATGAGTGAGGGGGTGGGTACTCATGGCATCATGAATGATCACGAGTAGCCCGCGGCTGTTCCACAAACAGTTAACCGGTGCGTAGACATTGTGATTTTCTCAGAATGTTGTTATGATTTAAAAATGTAAACACTGACAGGGATTTATGAAAATAAAGTGCCTGGTGCAAGCAGAGCCAGTAGTCTCCATTACAAGTGTCACGTTCTGTGACAAATGTAATCTACTAAATATGTGAACTGTATGTAATTAAGATGTCATGTCATCAATGCATGCTTGAGGCATTCTTGGTAGGCATGATGCCTCCAAAAATAAGAAGCAGTGAGGAAAAACGTTTTCTTTTTAATGCAGCTCATTATTCATTTTGTGGGTATGACAAACTTTGTTGACAAGCAAATCAATTGATTTTTGGGCTGAACACTGGTACAACATGTTTCAAATAATGTTTCAATGCGGCAAAGCGCATACAATCACAGCACACATCTGTTAGTAACAGTAGCACCTTTGCTAGCAGCAGCCAGCAACACGCTATAGCGGGAAACAACATGACACATTGCCGTATACCATCAGCATTGTTTAACTCATTGACTGCCATTGACGGAAAAAGACGTCAAATAATGCATTTTTGCTGGGCTGGCAGTGAATGTGTTAAACACAATGTGCCAATATATTTTGTGATTATATTGCAGCCTCCTTTTTTCCTTTTTTTTTTTTTTTTTTATTTTTTTTTTTAAGGCAAATGTTGCTTAAAAATCCATCAATTTTGGTTACATCTCATCTTAAGTCATTGACTGCCATTGGCGGAAAAAGACGTCAAATAATGCATTTTTGCTGGGCTGGCAGTGAATGTGTTAAAAGCCGTTATTACACAGGATGGAGAAAATCCACTTTTAAAAAGTGCAGTTTTTTTTAGTTAACTACATTTCATTTGGTTTTGTTGGTCATAACAACTGACTATAGACATGTTAAAGTATAAGTAGATTTTAATGTTAAAAATACATTATCTACCAAATAAATACTGACTGCGCTATGAGATGTAATTATTTATTACTTCAGATCTCTGCTGGTTGTTGAATAGATACCTGAGAAGTGCATACATTTCACTCAAAAACCTTGTGACCTTTCACAGTGAAGGTAGAAAATAAAAACATTCAGAAAACGAATTTAAGAGTCATGTTCCCTTTGAAAGAATTAAAGGTTCCTCGCTGGCGATAAAGCTGCTTTGCTTTTTTGTGTTCAACAGTAAGTGTTTGATTTATGGCAGTCGGTTATCATTTGCCACGAGACATTACTGTGCATTTCTGCTTTATTATGCTGCATCAAAAAGCTTTTAGAGAAACTTAGTGAAAGATAGCGAGGTCTGAGGCTTTGCAGTCACCAATTTTTGTTTCGGAGAAGCATTCAAAAAAGAAAAAAAAGATAAAAAAAAACAACAACAACACTATCCTACATGTTGCACTGTGCCTTTCATTGGAGCCATCCATTTTCTAAATTGCTTATTCACTGTCACTGAGGTCATGGTGCTTTCAATGTAGAAAAGACCAAATAAAAACTGAAAGACGATTCACAAAACCTACATTAATATGATGTGGACACATCTTATAGGTAATAAAAAGTTACATTTGATTGATACTTAATTGACTATCAAAATGAAATGAAAGGTAGAGTATTTAAATATTTTATAAAGGCACTGGGCCTGCCCATACCTCACCTGAATTGAGCCCATGTGGCCTCGAGCACCAAATGTCCTGCAGCCTCATTTTCTTTGCGGCGATCACAGCATTCTTGAGAGATTTTTTTTTCTTTGAGCACCATTGAGCATTTGCTTTTACATTAATTTGACTATTAAAAATATGCACAGTAGGTAAGGTATGAATAAACCTTTCACTGTGATTTGAATTGAGACGGGAACACAGCTGCGAAAACGTTGTAATTGAACACAAATTTAGAAACCTATTGGATGTCAAATCATCTGTCACGAAGGTTATGATTGAAGCAATTTCATTTTGTATCTCTCCTTTTATCACTGATTGTTTTCCAACTACGGAATATCACATCTGCTGTGAGTCACCTTTTGTTAGCTGCACATGAGCTGTAATTAAGCGCTGGTAAACCGACACATATGGAATGTAAGCACCTGTCATTGTTTTATCTCACTCTTACATATTTCATTTATACATTCATTTGTATTGTACCTGCTACCAAACACAAATGATAATGTGTAGTTTCTCTTGTTGTGGATATATATGTTATATCCTAAGCTGGCTATCTTCTGTAAGCCTGTTGTCAGTGACAGTTTTGCCAATCTGGCAATATATTATCTACAAAGTGAAACTAATTATTTAAATTCCTTTCATTACTGAACAGAGAAGCTCAGCTACGATGGCATATTAAAGTTAAAGTACCATTGATAGGGGCCACGTATAAATATATATATATTTTTAATATTTGTAAAACCCCAAACAAATTTACGAGAAATAAACTCGCAAATTTGCAACAAAAAACTCATAAATTTGCATCATTATAAAGTGGCAAATTTGCGACAAAAAAAGCACAAATTTACGAGAAATAAACTTGCAAATTTGTGACATTATAAAGTGGCAAATTTGCGGGGAAAAAAAAAGCACCTCGTAAATTTACGAGAAATAAATTCACAGATTTGCGAGAAAAAAACAAACTTAGAAACCTGCGAGAAATACAGCATAATCTGATGTTTGTGCCAAAACTTTTCGGATGTAGTAAGGACATAGTAATTGCTTTAGCAGAGATTAATCGTATCATTTTAAAGGGATTACATCACAGTATTTTAAGTTCTTCCACAGTTAACTATAGGCATATAGTGATTAAGTCTTACCTTTGACAACATGGTGATGATATTTTTTATAAAATATTATGTGTTTTGCTGGTTATTTTTGTAACGCGGAAGTAAAACGCCCAGTTCAGTAAAACCCCGCCTCTCCCTGTGTGATTACCACACCCCTGATTGAGATGGCTGCAGCTTGCTGTTGGAGATCTGCGTTTAAGCACTTCTCGGAATGCAAGCCATCAACAATAAAACAAAATGGCTCCTTGCCGCAAGAAATCGTGGAGGAGGAGGGGAGGAGAGTGAAGAAGCGAGGAAAGAAGGAGGTGGGAAAAATACAAACGGTGTGAAAATGTGTGAAAGTCGGCATGTGTTTAAGTCAGCAGAGGCGGTGTGGGGGTGGGTCCACACCTAAAGATGTCACAATGTGACAACTAATTTTCTCAGGTTGGCAGGGGCTGGTGCTTGGAGAACAGAATGCCCTCGAATTTCTCATAGATGGGCGAATGGAGAAAAACACCACTTTGGTGATGTTTTTGGTGAAGAATTAGCATTTTAACATGGCTAAAAGTTCCAAAAAGTTTTTTTTTTTCATGTTGCTGTCCCTTCAAGCATTTCCACTTTGACGGGTTGAGTACTGCCAGCGACAAAAACGCCTCGCTTTGCGAAGGTCCACACCCTGAGGATCAAGAATTTAAGTTCATTTGCTACAATATATATTTACTTGTACATTTATGTTTACAGAATTATTTTCACTTTCATACATTTAGGTATGTTTTTGTACAAGTAGCTAAGTTGATGTCAAGTGCTGAATCTGCTGTTCTCAGTCATTCGACTTGCATTTACCTAAAAAGTATGATAGCTTCTGATTGGTTAGTGTTAGTCAGCTCACGTTAGCTCCTGTTGGACAAAAGCCAGTACTTCGTCCAGACTATGGCTACATTATGTGTATTTATCGCAAGATTCTGAGTTTTTTTTTCCTCACAAAATTGTAAGTTTTTTTCGTGTAAATTTACAAATTTTTTTCCTCGCAAATTTGCTCGTTTATTACTTGTAAATTTGGTAATTTTTTTTCTCGCAAATTTGCCACTTTATAATAGCACAAATTTGCAAGTATATGTCTCATGGATCTGTGAGTTTTTTTTTCTCAGATTATTACCCACCGTCAAAAAAAAAAAAAAAAAAAAATCATACATACCTAAAACAAACTCGTACTAAGATGACAGTCTGTCAAGGTGAT
The DNA here is from genome assembly GCF_051991245.1 of Festucalex cinctus. Lineage (NCBI taxonomy): Eukaryota > Metazoa > Chordata > Actinopteri > Syngnathiformes > Syngnathidae > Festucalex > Festucalex cinctus. The sequence continues at coordinate 12,610,246 of NC_135414.1, forward strand.
AAAATCCAAACTTAATTGATGAGTTGTTGCCTCGCTCTTGGCTCAGTGGTGGCTGGCGCTGCTGGGTCGGCCTGGCTGTTGGTTGCAGGTTTTGCAGCACTGTGCCCGCACGTTGGGCAACTGGCAACGTGCCAACCAGTGGAGAGTCTGACAGAAGCGAGATGTTAGACGATCACGGAGACAAACTGCTCCTGTTTGGGGGACAGGCACAGGGGTGATATTTGAGACCAATTGGCAGGAAATGTAGTAAAACGTAAAACTTTAATACAATTATTGACCAGTGCAATGTGCTGATCCAATTTGGTGAGTAGATTTGTCAGATAACAGACCTCGGAACTTCCTGGGTGAAATGTGAGATTAAAGAACTGCTATGATCAGTGTATTTCTCTTTTTTACTCTCAGGGAGCAAAGGAAACATCTGGATTTCTTCTTACTGAATTTTCCTCTGCTCAAGTTGCTGTAAAAGCAATTTTGACGATGTTTGAGGTGGGATTGTGCACACAACGTTACAAGAGAAGTATTAACAATCAGAGCAAGCAGGAGCGCTTCTAGGATGTGCTGGATTTGTTAAAAAATGTCTCTTTGGTGCTCTTCAGTGAAGGGAAACAACACAATACACAACATATTTACAATGTCTTTTTAAAAATAGATTTTAGAGAAAAGGAGTGAAGTCTAGTTCGCCATTCAGACCAGGATACTTTGTGGCTCTTAAAGTGTAGATCCAAAAAGACTATCTGCAGAAGTCTTTTCAATCTATCACGTCCTGTTAAAGACACCGTAAATCATATATTGTGTATTGTGTGTTTTTTTTTTTTTCACAGTTTCTTTTAAAAGTATTTTAAAGATTTCAATGGCTCATATTTCTTGCAATTGGCATGTTATAAGGTTGGTGTGATACAAACAGAGGTGGGTCGAGTAGCAAAATAGTTGTAAAATTTGTACTCAAGTAAGCGTAGAGTTACTTCAAAATATTATTACTGAAGTAAAAGTAAAAAGTAGTCACAAAAAAATACTCAAGTACAAGTAAAAATGTATTCACTGAAAAGAATACTCAAATACTGAGTAACTGCTTGAACAGGAAGTCTGATTTATTTTGAAAGAGAGAGAGAGAGAGAGAGAGAGAGAGAGAGAGAGAGAGAGAGAGAGAGAGAGAGAGAGAATCTGAGTACGCCGTCAAACGGACCAATCATGAGCAATGCTACGTCCCGCCATCTACGGTGTGTAAGAACTGGCGAGGTGCACCGGCCACGAGCTACGCGCCAACTTCAAATTGATGACCCGCATAGTGATGTGATCCACGCCCGTCATTAACGCAAGAGCAAACGCAGAAGTATAAACCAGGCTTTACACCATAAGCAAAGCAAACAAAAATAAAATAGCAGTAGCATCTAGTAGTTTTAGCACAGCAAAATGTTGATTTTTACATTTACTTGATCCTGCTTGTATTATGATTGTGTTGAGCAAGGTTCTGGTCACGTACACATGCATGCGTGTGGTTGGGCTGTTCTATGCCAAAATGCCAGGGCCAATTTTTTGCCCTGCTTCACCATATATTAAGTCAAAAATGTTCTTTACAAACTTATATATATGTGCCACCACTAGTCTAAAAACCGTATTCTGCTTTTTATCCATCTCAGGGGCAGCCATTTTGCCTTGTACTTGGGACTTGCTGTCCACCGAAAATGGCCTCACAGTGCCTAAGAGCTCAGGTAACGACTGTCATGGCTCACCTGTTTGTTGGGTTTGGTCATGTGACATTTGCAAGCTAAGCCCTTAGCACTGTGATGCAATTTTCAGCATTTATGTAAATTTACTGACGGTCCTAAAATAGCGGCTGTTTTTTAGCGATGACTGTGGTGACGGTGTTGAATGAAACAAACTATCATCTCTCACATGCACCATTTTGAATGTGATGAGGATGGACTTCCGCCGCTGAAGAGTGACGTTGCCTACGAAAAATACGTCACAGAAAACAAATGAATTTGATTTGCACGGTTCATTTTGAACTGGACTGAGTCGTCGTTGTCAAGGGCGACCTGTACACACCCATTTCTCTTGTGTAGAAAGAAAGTGGGTTTGGCTTGTCTTTTTGTTTGTAGTGAAGTAAAGAACATCACTTGACTTTTTAACACTTCCTCAAGAGATGAGCACGAAACTCATTCAGCAAGACTGAGTGAATTCTTTCGGAATCGTTTGACTATCATACATCATTGCTTTCGCTGGCTTTATGTCTCATTATGAAGTGGCAGGAAGTGCTCAACAGGTATTCACATAAGCCTACTTGTCATCAAAAGTGCCTCCATGGGGGCTAAGAAAAAAATAAAACAGCCCACGCTTTCAGATTTCAATATCTGAAGGCCAGAGAGGGAGCTTGATGGCTTTAAAAGAAGACCACTCAAATATTTAACTGCAGTTACCGAGCTATTCTGAGTGAGCCCTTTTCTTCGAAGATAATGTAACATTTGAAAGTTTATCTTGGATTCCATTATTGAAAGTACTCCCACATTCCTTTACATATTGGAGACATTTGACTATGTTTTATACAATAAGCTGTACATGATGCAATTTATGATCAGTGCAATGTAAATGACGCCCACGTCAGTTACTGTTACGCCTAAAATATACCGGTATCATATACTGTAGGTACAGCACACAATTGTGGTGTTGCAAATACATTTTGTATATAAAACTAGACAAAGTGAAATTTCTGCAGAAATTCCGTGGGAATGCTGAAAGCTGAATGCTAATAAAATATTTCCCAAGCGAGATTTGAACCAACACACTTGCATTGTCTTCGTAACACCAGGCAAGTATTTAACATGTGAGCCAACTTGGCTTGTTGAAAATCATGGCTAATTTCCTATTTATATGTAAAAGTGTTATCTGAAAGTACCCTCCATTCATTTAGATGGAAAAATTGAACTAATGATAGCCAATGAAAAAATGCAACAAAATAAAAATCACGCAATAGCACCCCCTAAGCATGCAGTACCCGACATTCATTTAGATCGTTGTTATACATGTAATCACTTCGCATAATTGCCATGAATAGATTCAGTCAGAGGTGGGATTCGAACCCGCGACCTCCTGGTTACTGGACAATGCATTTTACCAAGTGTGCCACTGAGCAGCATTACAGAGCTGGTAATGATGAGAAGTTGTATGTATGGAAGTGGGTGTGGAAAGTGGGACTTAGAAAAGGTTCAACGTCAGTCCCATTGAAAATGAATTGAATGGGGGAAAGTCAATATTGAACATTAAATTGAGCAAATACTATAAGTATTGTGAAATTAGTGAGCAATATTTGAACGGTGTAAATCGGAAGTATTATGTGGGAGTTATTACACGGCAAAAAAAGTGTGGAGAATAAAAAGCTGAATGTGGGAAATGGCAGGAAAACTACTCGATTAGACCACTACAGAATGCTTTCTTACCGTCTTTATGTACTATTCAATCCATCCATCCTGGACTGCTTGCCAGCCAATCAAAGAGAACATGCAAACAATTGCAATCACATTCATCATACCCATATGCAATTTAGAGTCGGGGGCTGGAGAAAAACCATGCAAGCGTGGGGAGCACTTGGTCTATTTCATTCAAATGCATCATCCAAAGACACGTGTGTAACATGCGGTGGGAATAAAATGTCAGTTATCTAACAGGCGCAACAATCTAGGTCAACACCACTCAGGTTGTACATTGCACTTATTTGAATAGAGGCTGACTGTGGATAAAGACTTGTTCGCCAGCTCACTCACTCCAACATTAAATATAACATGCATACATACAACTGTAAATGGAGGCACTCCCCTTGCTACTGATTCCAACCATGAAGTAAAATATAGTCATTAGGTTAAAAACAAACTACCAACATCTAAATTGTAAGCAAAACATTTTGTACTTTAACGTATCATATGTACAGAATGTTTAGTGTCTTGCTTTTCTAGATATTGCATTAGATGTTGAACATCCATGAAAAGTGATGAAGTATGCAGCCTCACAGGAAGTGGCCCAAAACACGATGCCTGATTTTCATATCCTCCTGACTACCTGGAAAAAAAGTATTGTCCAATCATGTTTATTTTGATATTCCCCAATCTTTGTGAAGTAACTGGAAATACTGCAAAATAAATTTTGAAAAACAAAACAAAACAAGATTTTATTTTTAAGCTATGATATGTCCACTACAGAGGACATTTTTTAAAAACTTAAATGCTAGGCTCAAATACAGCTAAAATAATTCAAACAATACTTTAATGTGTTCTCAAGAGTCTTATAGAAAACACACTAACAACATTTAAAGCCTAAATGTGTTCAATAAAAAGTGTTATACACTTTTCCTCTTCCCTAAAAAGTGCTTGCACTGAGGGAAGCCATTTTCTTTTATGATGCAATCAAAGGTAGCAAAGCCTCACCCCTACACATTTGGTATCATTGGAAAGTTCTGAATGTCTTCTATAGAGCACAAAATCGTATGCACTGGGTGGGAGATATTCAGGTTTAAAAAAGTCCACTACACAGGACAAATTTGAATTGCTGGTAGTTAGGAAGATATAAACATTTTTCAGTCTTTTGTAAGTTTCCAATATTTCAGTGACCACTATGGATTTGCTTAAGAGAAAATCCAATATGAAAACATTCGCTGTAAATCTAAGCAACTGCAAACCACTAAATATGGTCTGATATTGTGGATTCAATGTGTATGCACACCTGATTACATTAGGCACCAGCTGCAACTAAATATGTCTCATTTCCTGCGTATGTCTCTTCTCCTATTGGCTATGCTTGACCCGCCTCGTCCATAATCATCCCTAGGGCTGCTGCAGGCCCAATATAGAACAGTAATCAACAAAGTGCAATGTGGAACATTGTCAATGGGTGGTTTGATTTGAGATGTTATGATGATACAAAACAAGTATTGGAAGGAGATAGTTCATGTAGCAGCAGTCCACTGCTTTCAAACATGAAACACTTTGTGAAACTGTACTTCAATGTGTCACATTAAAGGTCAGTTACAGTCACCCCATCAACTTGTAACATTTACGTCCTTATGATGCTGTCTAAAAATAGTGAGTACAGTGAAGTAAGAATTTTGAACATGGGATGAAAGGTTCTGGACAAATTGAACTTTTAGTGGGTGTGTAAAAAAAAAAAAAAAAAAAAAAAAAAAAAAAAAAAAAAGAGTATTGCTACAAAATTTCACACAATATACATACTGAATTCAATTTTGGATTTATTTTTCACAAAGATGCTCATTTAAAGGGATATTTGACTCATTGAGCAATTTTCAGTAGTAAAAAGTTAATATTTTGTCCAGAATTAATTTGATAACTTCATTATTCAATAGCTATAAAAACACATTTTTCCACTTGCTGTCGACTGAAGATGACATCACCTGTGCTGAGGAAACAGCTAACGACTCACGTCTCACCTGTTTTTTGGGTTTGGTCAACAAACTGAGCCATGATTGCATTGATCTAGCCATTGAGCCATTGATCGCAAAATTATTTTTTAAAGGTATTGTTTGTGAAAAATAATATCACATTAATTATAGACAAAATTGTATCTTCTTACTGTTGGAAATGGCTCAATGAGTCAAGTATCCCTTTAAAAACCCTACTTAGCATAAATGGACAAAAACATTTTTTTTTTTTTTTTTTAATGGGACGGACTATTTTTGTTGTTTTTTTTTAAGGAAAATAATGAAGCTAGCTAAGCTTATTACCATGATGTTCTAAATGGCGTTACATTACATTAAATTGCACTAATGAAATATTCACAAGAAGAGCAGTGTTGAGAGTAGAAAAGTTCATCAATTGTATTCTAATAAATTAATCTGTTATGGATTTTTTTAAAGTGTTTGAAGTGCTCATTCCATGTCTTAATTTTCTTTATTTTTATTTTTTTTGAGACAAACAAAATGGCAGCCAACTGTCACGTTGCTCCTTTGCTCTTTGTGACACGTGTACCGTCCATGTGAGTCAGGAACTCGTGTCACTTTCATTACTGAGTGCTGCTGCCAGTCATTTCTTCCCATCTCTACAAATGTAACCTCTGCAGGGAAAATAATGGCAAAGGCGCATCAGCAATGAAGCGTTTTTTCACCGGAAAAACTACGCCTGGTTTGTGCCACAACATAGTAGTTTTGACACTGTGATTGAAAATTACAAATCTTAATTCCAGCAGAGTTGAGATGTATAAATGGAAAAAAAAAAAAAAAAGTGCAATGATTTGATTGTGGATTCATCAGACCACAGGTAATTTTTCCAACTTGTGTCCATCTAAGAAGATCTTGGTCCCAGAGGAAAGAAAGCATTTCTGCGTGTTAATGACTTTCGCTTTGCATTTGAGAGTTTTAATTGGATTTGTGGGTGTAGCGACAAACGGTGTTAACTGACAATGAGGTGGTTCTGAGCCCATGTGGTAATTATCTTTACACAATGATTTTTTTAAAGGCAGTTCCACCTGAGGGATTGAAGATCACGCGCATTCAATGTTGATTTTTCAGCCTCGGTTTGGTCAAAAAAAGTGTGCATGTTGGAGTATTGGATAACCTACTCAATGTTGGATTTTGCTTATCGTACATTTTTTTGGGGGGGGGGGGGGAATCTTCTCGACATGGTTCTCTTCCCTGGGTACTGCACAGTGTCTGCCTATTTCTCCTGATGGGTATGTTGAATACAAATATTAAAGCAAATCTTTCTTTTTTAAATCAACCATTTACATAACTGCCACTGGCACCAAGTTCTCCACTCATGATTGGGCATCGTAGCTCAAAGTAACAACATTAATTAAAAACAAGTAAAATTAAATTAAACAAAAAAAATGTATTTACTGAAAATCACGACATAAAAGACAGGGACATGCAAGATTTGCTTTGCATACATTTGTGTGAGAAAGCCCATCTGTGGCCTTTCAATGATAAAATGTCGCATATGTCTGTTAAGATTCGTGGGAGGTTCTGGACCCAAGTGGAGGGAGGCAAGGCGAGGCGAGGCGAGGCGGGGCAGGGGTGCTCTCAAATAAGTTTTAATTTTAACATAAACAAAGTGCAACACAAGATACAAGAGTAAACTTACTAATAGAAAACTAAACAGGCAGGACGGACAGGAGCAGGAAACGAGGTGTGACCAGGACAACAACAAAGACTGAACGAAAGCAGGGAACTAAATGCACATACTAACGAGAGACACCTGGACAAGACAAGTGGCTTGGGGAGCTGATTGGATAACACAAGGGAACGGAAAAAACGAGCACAGGTGGACATGATAAAATTTGACGAGACAATGACAGAAAGGAGACACAAGGAAAACATAACCATCCATCCATCCATCTTCTTGACCGCTTATTCCTCACAAGGGTCGCGGGGGCTGCTGGCGCCTATCTCAGCTGGCTCTGGGCAGTAGGCGGGGGACACCCTGGACTGGTTGCCAGCCAATCGCAGGGCACACAGAGACGAACAACCATCTACACACACGCACACCTAGGGACAATTCGGAGCGCCCATTTAACCTGCCATGCATGTCTTTGGAATGTGGGAGGAGACCGGAGTACCCGGAGAAGACCCACACGGGCACGGGGAGAACATGCAAACTCCACCCAGGAAGGTCCGAGCCTGGACTCGAACCGGAGACCTCAGAACTGGGAAGCGGACGTGCTAACCACTCGACTACCGTGCCGCCCGAAAACATAACCAAAAAACCCAAATCCTAACAATGTCTGCCCAAAAATGTGTTGAGATATTACATTCAAGATTAAATTATCTTGAGACTTGTCCAAGAAGTTGGGCACTTTTAATTAGTGCATTTTCACCTTTATGGGAATCCAGAGAAAAAAAAAAAAAGTCCACTAACATCTAGGGAGCCCCAAACCTGACGTTTTTTTTAAAAATTGTATTTATGGCCACGAAACAGATAAATCATGCAATCAAAATGCTAATTTGGAGCCATGAAATATATAGCTATAATGGGGGGCACAAAAATACAAACTTGTGGGTTGAATTAAGCAGTTCAGAAAATGGTTGGATGGAACTCTTGTGAATAATTTTGATGTGTGGGTAAGCAAATGGCACGCACCTTTACAGGAGACCTCAATACCCTCAAGTGAATAAAGTGCCTTTTAGTATTCTGTTCTCATCAACAGCATGCATTGCAACTTAATCTCACCCTAAAATAAAAATGTAATCTTATTACTGTTTATGTCATCACGTGACTTTCTCTGAACACGTTTGCCGTTTACTCAAAGTGGCAGAGCGTTTTCTATCATGCCAAAATGGCTGCTCTAATTGTCATTTTGGGATGTGTGACGTCAATGTGTGACCAATTGTTCAGTCGACAATTACAAATTAGTATTGCATGGCCAGAAATTAGCATTTTGTGCACATATTATATTTGTATTGTATTGTGTCCACAATAAAAACAAAATAGCTATTGCATGTGCCCCCTTTTCAACATTAGACACCTGCACATCCAAAAATCTCTGCACACTTCTAGTAAAAGTTGAAAAGGTATTCTTTTCTGAAGGCAAAGAAGCTATTCATATGATTGATGAGCAAGAGAACCCATTCAACAGTGGATTTTTGGCGCTTTTTGCTTGAGCACCTGGTAGGAAGTCACACCTGTGATTTGGGCACTTGAAACCTCATTCCACAGTTCTCTTCAAATAATTTGAGAAGAAGACCAGAAAGCATGCAACACAATGGTATGATGAGCATGGAGTTATGTGCATGCTGATTTTAAGTGTCACCTTGTAAAATAGGTAACATGCACCTAAAACTTGTAATTTTGAGTAGGTATCAAATATTTGGTTATATTACTAGTTGATTGAAGTTATGCAAATTCAGATGAAGGTTCAGTAATTATACTAAATTGCACTGAACAACTTTCCGTTATAAAACACAATTACCATCATGAGTTGACCAAATTATAAATCATGCGGGTATTACGTGTAATTCAAGTCATTTTCTCACCGGAAAGGTCCTTGTGACACTCATCCAAGTTACACTTCTGTGTGCTTGCCGGCTGCACCTCATGGTCACAATGAGTTTGATCCACCTCTTCTTCGGTCTCAGCTTTTGTGTTAACGCACTTGATGAGTCGCCGCTGCACTCCACCGCCACAAGAAGCCGAACACTGAATGGAGAATTTGTCACTCATTACTTGCACATAATGCACTTCAACGATTGCAGAAAGTAATTAAAGTGCTTGGTTATATAAAAAATGACGTTGATGTGGCTTCACTGTTTGTCCTGATTTGAGGCCTTCATGAGTTACATTTTGGTTTAAGATGCGGCTCTTAGCAGTACGTTTTTCAATTATTTTGTATTTGTTCACCGTTTGCTAGCTCTGCTGCCTCACTTTAAGAAGGATTTCGGGTTCCCGTTTTGGTGTTTCTCACCCTTACCTATGAACCTCAGCAGAATAAACATTATGTGAGTTAAAACATTTCGTCGGCCACTGTTTTTTTTTTTACGAGTGTGCATGTTCTGTTTTCAGCTGGAACGTAATGACATTTTTGCTCATTCTGGATCTGTCTGATGCGCAGTGGTTGCTGAGGCTCTGCTGATGTTTCTCTCGGGTTAAGCTGGCTGTGAAAAGGTCTTTGTGTGAGCCCTGGAATTAGGGAGTCATGTGGGGAGGTAACAGAATGAGCAGTGATTGGGAAAGAAGTCATAATGGATGGTGTGTGCGTATGTCATGCCACAAAATCATACGAGGCTGAATGATGCAGCTGTTCTGGTGCATTCACGTTTGTCAAAATGGTACCAATAGGTAAAACACATTTCGCATCTGTTTACTTGTATGTCGGAGTCATGTCTGTTTAATCACATTTATTATTATTATATGTTGTTGCTACGAGGATTAAGTGGAGCAGATATTCATAGTAATTTTTCCAAAGGTAAGACAAATGATTGCAATATTGGTCGAATATTGGCAGAAATGTCGTAGTACATTACAAAGTAGCACATTACTCTAAAATAAGCACATTTTAGAGTAATGACATAAATGCCATATTTTCCGGACTATCAGTCACACTTTTTTCCATCGATTGGCTGTTCCTGCGACTTATATACTCTGTTGCGACTTCCATCCATCCATTTTCTTGACCGCTTATTCCTCACAAGGGTCGCGAGGGGTGCTGGCGCCTATCTCAGCTGGCTCTGGGCAGTAGGCGGGGGACACCCTGGACTGGTTGCCAGCCAATCGCAAGGCACACAGAGACGAACAACCATCCACACTCACAAGCGATACATGAAAAATATAGGCCTACTACGGGGTATATAATTTTACAGACAGCCACAAGAGGGCACTCTCGACTTACGCACCAATATCTCCTACTCCATGTTTAAACAGTAAACATTAGCTGACAAAGACAACTGAGAACGACTGAACACAAATGCCGCCCAAAAGAAAAGTAGTGAACCTTCATTGTGTTAGCATAATTCTTTTATTAACTCAATCACTCCCAGCCATTTTCACTGAAGCAAACCCCCTTCGCTCCCTGCAGTTTTGCTGGATTTGGACTGATTTTGATTTGATTCAACAGGTTAAAAAAAAAAAAAAAAAAAAAAAAAAAAGTACATTTCTATCTGTTTCTGTTTTGCAGCAATTAGCATTAGAATATAGCCCAGTTTCATCATTATTCACAAATCTTTTTAAAACTGTGGGAAAAACAGCTTGTTGCAACATGGCCCTGGTTGATCTCTTATACTCTGATGCCACCTGCTGGCCGTTTTTCTTATAACTACCATTGTTTAAACCGTTCACTTCAATTCAGAGGCTGCATCAAAGCCTTCTGTATGCTCTAGCATAAAAAAACACACAAACAAACAAAAAACAAACAAACAAACGTATAAATACGTCTTTGGGACACTGGTGATATTTAAAATAGAACGTATTTATATGTTATTGGGAGCAAATGAGTTAATGTTTTAACTTGCCTTCGAAGATGACATAATGTCTGTTTTTGTTCAAGGAGTTTGTCAAATAAATTACTTTGTCTTTGTGATGTTACGAAATTCCCCGAGGTTTGGGCATGACAAATGAATCCCCAATTCGGAGCATGTGTTGTTTCTAGTGTTGTTCCAATCTAGTTTTTTTGGCCCCCGATACCCAGCTTTGCAGTATCGGCCGATACCGATACCATACCGATACCTAAGGTTTTTTTTTCCTCAACATGAAAAAGCTGTCCTGCCATTGGTTCAGAGCATTCAAGGGCCAATAGGATATCTTAGATCGGCATGCAGTGAGCATATCGCATATCACATAGTGAATGTCGTGCACGAGCAAGACACAAGATGCTGCATCCAAAATCCTATATTAGCGTTGGAATTAATGGTATCGGCATGTTACATGTGAGTAGTCACCGATACAGCTACCACTGTTTTAATGCAGTATCGGCGCCTCTGCCGATACCAGTATCGGTATCGGAGCAACACTAGTTGTTTCCAAGAAAATCACATGGCCGATGACAAATGAGGTATCGGATTGTACGGATGATGTCATTGGTTCATTCACCGTATCATTACTTCAGAAGACTGGAGACCTCGTGCTGCTTTGCAGGTGTTGTCAGCATTTGTTGAGTGCTTCAAATTGGTGAGTTCGAGAGTTACTGTTTGTGTGAGAAAAGAATACTTGGTGTGGAGAAGTACACCTTATGCCGTATTTGCACTACTCACTGCTATAACTACAACATTGTCACTGGGTGGAGGGTGACGTCATGCTGATCCTCGTGGAGATAGTAGTGTTGTGTTAGCGAGCGTTTAACAATTGGGATTGAAAGTGGAAAAAAAACAAGAGGCCAGCTTCGAGCACGGGCCAAAATCTAGCTCAAACTCCAAGAAAACGAAGAGTTTATACGAACACACAAATTCACATACGTGCACCATGCACGAGCTTCACCAAGAGGCTGCAGTTACGCTTTAGACCAGAGGTGGCAGTCGTGAGTAAAAAAGTGACAAACGCCACAAAGCACCTTTAAGAAAGCTATTGGACATAGAGAAGTGCATTGTGGGAGTTTTCAAATGAACACTGACACACGAGGGAGTGACATAATCGTTTTCAGCACGATCGCATGTCCTTAAAGAGCACAAAGGAAGGAGAGTCGTGTTTTCAAGATGCAAGTACAGTCATTATTTTGCGTTTGTGTACGCTAAAAACAAAAATATTAAAGTTTGTTGCACGCTTTGCTGTCGACAGTGTTATCTATGTAGCTTCAATAACACTTTATAAATGTTTTATGAATGAGTTTTGATATTACAATTAATAGTTAAATATGTCAAGTAAACAAGACTGCCTTTACTTTGGAAATTATTAGTGTTGTCAAAATTAAAGTGTTAACTAATTAATAAATCACAAAATAATTATCACATTAATCATTGTATTACCAAAGATTAATCACACTATTAATTTTGGCCGCAGATGATCCTTTTTAGCCGACAGTGGATGGTTACATTAAAGGTAGCTGTTGGAGTTTGAGCAATAAACATAACTACATGCATTAAAGTAAAGCATTTAATAAATGTTTACATATGCCGAAGGTCAATTTTTTTTCCCATTTTTGAATTATGCAAATAATTAATTGATTAGAAAAAGCAGGATGAGTGCGTGCAGTGGATTTTTGAAGATGTCCTCAACATTAAATGTCGAAAAAATTAACACATAACATGTGCGCTTCAAATTTAGCAGGCAAAATATGTTGGGGAAAAAAAAAGCCTTTTTAAGTCAGTGATTAATCATGATTAATCAAAATTCTAAGATGTGATTGATCTGATTAAAAAATGTAATCGTTTGACAGCTCTAGAAATTATTAAAAAAATGTATTTTTTGTTAAGTGAAGTCAAGGAAAGAAAGATTGTGTTTATTTATTTATTTATTTAATATTTAAATTAAAAACAGGTCGTTGTTAAGTGGGGTCCTGATAGGACACATCATTTTTAAAATTAAAATAATTATGGTACATCAAAAAGGTTGCAGTCTTTATTTAATTTTTATAAAAGCCAATTTTATTCTTACAAGTCACTGTTAAATACACATTAATGGCAAAACAGGTTGTCATTTTTATGTTTAGCCGGGTTGTCGGCACCTGCTAAATAGAACTACTGAAGTAACTTGCAATCTAACTTAAAGTAATCAGTAAATAACTACATTACTTTCGAAAGCAAGTCATCAGTAAAGTAACCTAGTTACTTTTGAAGGGTAACTGAGGCAACACTGATTTCTCTATACAGCACTGTGTGTATTTTAAATGGACTGTACCTGTCCCCAAGATCCAATCAGCCACTGAGCACAAGGCTGAGTATTACATGGCCGAATGTTGCTGGGCTTAAGGTCAGTGTCACAAAGGTCCTCTTCTGGGCAGGTGACAAGTCGTTGCTGTCCTCCACCTCCACAAATCTCTGAACACTGAGCTCAACACACACACAATAACAGCAATGTAATATAGTGGACACAGTACAAAGTGGAAGGTGAGAATCTTCATACAGTCTTTAGTGAAACGAACAGGTGGCCTTTACAGACACCCTGAGATACTTTCTATTTCAATGTCATTAGGTGGGTAAAAAAAGCAAACCAAGACTTTTGAGCAAACCGTCTTCGACATAAAATGGTGAAAGAAACATGTTAGCTTGTATTCAGCTTTGGAGCATGCAGTAAATAGGATCACATAATGTCAAGAAGACTTAAAACTGATATGATGGCACGTTGTCAGAAACATTCTATTTCATAAACCTCCCTGTAAGGCAGGCGGAGTAGTTGGTGCAAGAGGGGCAAATATCTCAATTAAAGAACTATGTTAAGCACCTGTCCCCAGGAAGAAGTGTACCAGTCGAGACATGGCTGAAGGTTACAGGGCGTTTGGCTTTGTGGTCTGGAGGACATCGCCCGACAGTGGAAAGGTCGTAGAGGTCTGTGGTCCCGCATGTCGAAACACTGGACTTCTCGGGATCTCATACCACCCCCACAATTCCTGGAGCACTGCAAAAAAAAAAAAAAAAAGAAAAAAAAGAAAAAGAAAAAAGATATGCATTCATACACATTCAAGAGTGTCTTCTAAAAGTATCTGCTTCTTAACTCATTTAGTCCCAACAACGTATAAATACGTTTTTTTAATGTAAGTGTCCCAAAGACGTATTTAAACGTTTTTTTTGTTTGTTTTTTTAATGCCAAAGCATACAGAAGGCTTTGATGCAGCCTCTCAACTGAAAAGAACGGTTGCAGAAATGGTACTTATTACACAAACGGCCAGCAGGTGGCAGCAGAGCAAAGGAGATCAACCAGGGCCATCTAGAAAAAAAGCTAAATTACTTTTAAATAGATTTGTGAAAACTGATGAAACTTAGCTCTCTTCTAATGCTAATTGCTGCAAAACGGAAACAGATAGAAACATACATTTTTTTTCCTGATAAAAGAAAAGACTAATATTTCTTTGAATAGGTTCCGTGTTTTTATAGCAATAAAGCACAATATTCTGTGGGCCTTGCAAAATCAGTCAAAATTCAGTAAAACAGCCGGGAGGGAACGGGATTGCTTCTGTGAAAATGGCTGGGAGTGAATGAGTTAAGTGGGCTTATTCAACATTTGGTTGCTTGTTAAAAAAAAAAAAAAAAAAGAAGAAAAAAAAATCCTCCCTGGGCTATGCTTGAAGCATTGATTAATTCCAATGAATACATAAATAGGCATAGATATACCTTGCAGCTATAAGTTTCAGTTCAGGAATGCAACACTGAAATTTCCAGCAACAAGTGCACAATAATTATTATAACTAGGATTTGCTATTAAATTAGAGCAATATATAAATATTGCTGGCGATGAGTGGCTATTTAACATGCATGTATGCACAAGCCTATATGGTATAACGTATGGTCTTTGACTGGCCCTCAAGTAATAAAACAAAAACTATGCAATCCTTTTATTGTGTGAAGACCTTCACAAATGCTATTCCTATTCTTTATTATTTTTCAACTTAATATTATTCCTCCCACTTTTTTGACATGTATCTACTTTCGCATAATTAATCCAATTCACTTTATTCCAATCTCATCCTGTGCTAAATATTCAGGCCATGAAGGGGTACTGTTTTTCTCATTCCAAACATTCACATTTTTCCCACAAATCCACATTTTCAACCCAAAATTTCCCATTCATTTCCAATGTTCAATAATTCGCTACCATTTAAAATTCAAAATGTTCCACTCATTCAATTCACCTTGAGATCAATTTTCAACATTCTCCCAATTGTCACGCAATAAAAATTCCACATTTATCACCAAAATATTGCTCATTTTTCAGCCAAAACCTTCCTTAATCATTTTTGAGGGGAGTGCTAGGGTTCTCCATTCATTTCCAATAGCATACTTAACGTTGCACATTTACATCATTCCATATTGAAATTCAAAACATTCAGCTCGTTCAGTTCACTTTGGGGATGATTTTCAACATGCCAAAAGTTACTATTCACCAAACATTCTACATTTGCACCATTAAAATTTCACTCACATATTGCACATTTTTCACCATTATCATGTCACCTAATTCTATTATCATTAAATAGGATTCTATATCATTCAACATCATAGCATAAAGCATTCAGTCTTTCAGTCTTATTATTGCATATCACTTATACAACAACATATTGCACACTCACGACTATCATTCTAAATTGTTCAACATCATTTAATATCATTCATCCATTCATCATTCAATACCATTTGACATAATTCCATAATAGCATTCCAACTCATTCAGTACCATTCCACGTTTCTATATTTATTCATTTAAACTCTCAGCCTTGACATACATTTTGTATGTGTAGACACAATTTTGGTGAATGCCAAATGTAATTTTCACGACTGCTTATTCTATTTTGTATTTATAACACATATAGCTTATAGCCAACATTGCAATTTAATGCTTAAAAATACATTACATTCATAAGGAACCTGTTTGAAGATGACAGTCGTGACAGTTTCTCACACAGCTCCTATGGAAAATTAATTGCCCCCTCCTTCTGTAAGGCAAGCCACAAACTAATAACTGAGAAAGGAGAGTATGTACCCTAGAGGTAAACAGAATAATCAATCACAATTTCCTGCCCCAAAGCCATCTACTGGCTTAATGTGTTGAAGGTAAACAGAACACAAATAGCAAGTGGAATGAACTAGCATTGCAAATTCAAAATCCCAAAGGAGTACAGCTCAGTACACACAAGAAAAACTGTAAAAATAAATCAAGGCCCATCTCACTCACCTTTGTCCATTCCCCAATTCTCCACATGGAGCAGGGTCGCAGGTAACAACGCTGGGCAGGTGTGGGCCTCTTGTCTGGGTCGCAATCAGACTTGGAGCCAGTACTACAGGTCAAAGTCCTCCAGATGGCACCCAGACCACAGCTTGTGGAGCACTGCTCGGAAATACGCAAACATATTCCAAAAAACAAAAGTCTGTTCACCAGACGAACAAGCGACCTCATTGTCATGCTTAATCTTTCACTTAAATATCTGCAGTGACCAAAATGAAACAGAAAAAAAACAGCAAGGTTTGACGCCAAGTTGTTAAGACTTACAGAGCTCCAATTGCCAGTGACCCAAAAGGCTGCGACTTGTGTGGCGGCTGGCGTTTGTTCTGATATTGTCTGAGAAAGCAGCCGAAGATACCAATGCTGGGTTGGTGGGATATTCGCCGTCATTTTTTGTGTGGTAATAGGTTGAGTCGCTGCAGTGTTCAACATTGGGGGAATATTTGAAGCTTCCGGATCACTCGCAATACCAGATCTGACAATTGAGGGAATTAAAATTTGACTGTAATCATAGTCATCAAATGGAAACGCTGATGTGTCCAAAGAGGAATCTGCTGCAGTACTTTGAGTGGTTCGAGTCTGTTCTATTGTTGCTGGCTGGAAAACATCTGGGGGAGGTTGAGTGTATCCTTCCTGTTTTGTAGGCGGCCAGAATTGTGTTCCAGCAGACAACATGGTGTCATCAGGGGCGTTTTGATTACCTGGCATGAGCAGATCTGGGGAAGAGAGATGAGTGGAAAACTCAGAGGCGGGCAGTGAGGTCACACTGAGGCCAGTGTCACTCACTTTGGAAGTCTCTTTAATGGTGACCAAGTCTGTACTGGGATGAGTTGGATGCAGATTTTCCAGTTCAAGATCAGGGGAGAATGTTGTTGATTCATTGTTAGCTTGATTAAGATAAAATTTGGAATCTTCTACAGTTTTTGGCACTGAGGAGCTTGAAATTGTAGCGAATTGTGGCACAGTGTAAGATTGGTGCAATCTGAAGTCGTCCTCTTTCCGGGAGTTCACTGTCAGTGTGACAGTGTGACTGTTCTCAGCTTGAATTTCAGGCATTGAAGCAGCATGTGATGGAGTTACAGTCAACTCCCTGGTGTGATTTTCCTCCCCTGTGGAACTGTGGTTATTTTCAGCCTTTTCTGCATCATGTCCCACATTTTTACTCTTTGTAGGCTCCCTGGTAGTGCCGTCCAGAGGGGAGCTTGTGTTATTGTTTTCAGACCAGGGGAGATCATAGTTTCGCCATGAATGATCTGGTGGTGATCGAGTGGTGGACACAGGCAGAAGATAATCCTCAGCAAGGTAGTCATCAACATCTCCAGGGTTTATGATATCTTTCAGGTCGTCTTTAGTAATGATTTGTGGTTCAGTAGGTTTCAAAGGATGAGTTGTGTCCCTCACACTGCCAGTTGGCTCTTCCTCAAGCAGAAAATCATCTTCCTGACTGTTCCCTGAATCTGTTCCACCACTCTGATCTGATAAGTCTTCGTGAAAGTTGATAAAGTTGTAGTCATAGTAAAAGTCATCCACTTGAGGAGTATTGTCTTCACTTTCTAGCTTATTGTGATAATGAAAATCTTCAAAGAGGTTGTTCAAGTCATTTGGATCATCATTTTTGGATTGGACTTTGGTGGGACTGTACTTTGGAGGTAGTTTGGATACAGGTATAACGTTGATTTCATTAAACACTTCTTCGCTTGTCGATCCACTTCCGGACCAGTCAATGTCACCAAAATTGTCCACAACTTGTGGACAGTCCTGGAGTGAACAGGTACTAAGAGAGACGGGCTTCTTTTGCAGGTCGCAGCCCACGCCGGTGTTTCTGGAGCAGGTAACGTTGCGCCGACGGACTCCTCTTCCACATGTTAGCGAACACTGCATGGACGAGGAAATGACAGAATGCATTAGTTCAATCTCCAACTCTATGACTGGCAAAATTTCTTGTGCTATATTTACATAATTGATCCCCACTCAAACGCTTAGCGTGATGTTTTTTTGTTTGTTTTTTTTGGTTTTGCCATTCGTGAAAGTAAAATGTAAAAAAACAAGAGATTCTTTTAGAGATACTAACTCATTCAAACCCCAAAACGTGTAAATATGTTTTTAATACTTTGTCCTTCACTGCCAAAAGCGTATTTCTAAGTTTTTTTGGGGTGTTTTTATGCAAGAGCATACAGAAGGCTTTGATGCAGCTTTTGACATGAAGAGGTGGCTTAAAGCAATGGTAGTTATTACAAAAAATGGCCATCAGGTGGCAGCATAGTACAAGAGATCAGCCAGGGGAATGTTGCAACTAGCTCTTTTTGACTGTTTTCACCAGGAATGTGAATATTGATGAAACATAGTTATATTCTAATGCTAATTGCTGCAAAATGAATCCGGATACAAATGTACTTTTTTTCCCGATTAAAGAAGAGACTCTAATCTTTAATCCAATACAACAGTGAAGGGGGTTGCTTGAGTGAAAATGGCTGTGAGTGAATGAGTTAAACTACATTAAATGAAAAATATAACCATTACTATTGATGTTGAAACTGTCCAGTTATGAACTTTGACTTGAGGACAATCTATCATATTATTAAAGTCTTTACAAGGTGGAAGTTTTCATATTTCAAATAGCATGGGAGGGAAACGTTTTGATTTTGTGAAACTGGGGCAGAACTTTTTCTTTTCTTTTCTTAAGCTGGAACAAGGGCTTTAGTTGAGGTGGAGGAAATTTTGAACAACTCTAAACACCAGATCTTTTTGGCACAAAACCTTCAGGCATCTGTTAGAAAGATGAAAAGAAAGACTCAAAAGTTGCAGAATGCTGACCCAAATACTATATGAAAAGTGTTTCCGCTTGGAAAAACGATGCTCTCAGGTCAAGATGTGCCAAGTCCACAAACCTATCTGAATTATACAAGGTGCTAAAAATGTCCATCCATCCATTTTCTATAGCACTTATTTTCATTCGCTTCACTGGTGAGTTGGAACATTTTCCAGAGGTCTTTGGGGAGAGAGTTGGGATTAACGGAGGAGAACTGGTCGGCAGCCAATCTCAAGGCTCGCAATAATTATGTGCACATGCAATAGTTACTATTTAATCCCTCGAATTGACTTAAAAAAATCTTTCTTCTCCATCTTTCATGACATTTTTTCTTGATTTACATCACAAAAATGCATTTAATGTGTGCTGAATCTGACTGTAAATATTAACTGTAAAAATAAAAGGATCCCTTCCTAGGGAGGACCGGGGTCAACTTTCCTCATACTGTGAGGTATGAGGCGTGTCAGAAAAGTTCAAGAACCTTAAAAGATACATTTCAAACAAACTATGAGGTTTTCCCCCTCAGTGTGAGCCAGATGCTCAACCAGGATGTCTACAAAGAGATCCGGATTGTGATATTTGTTCGGTGCACGAGAAGAAGCAAGCATGACAACATGGCTGTCCTCATTCCCAAGTTAAGGGGATCATCAAAGGTCTTCTTTTGAAGATGTAGATGGCATTAAGATTCCGGTGACAACAGCTGTGGGGGATCACGGAAGAATCCTTCCAAGAGTGTAAGAAGGCAAAAACAGTTAAACTCGTAGTTTAGATTTGAAATAAGTCTTTTGTGATATCTATCCTGGAAATGTACTGACAGACATTGTATGTGTGGAGAGAAAACAGATGGAAATCTTGCACGTGAAACTATATTGAAAAATAAAACCACATTTTTAAGTGAACTGCCGTATTGCAGGCCACACTCACCTTTGACCAACTGCCAGTGGTCCAATCTGCCGGGCACGGGATGTCCGTGTTACAGGACAAAACTGACTCGGGTTTCGGAAGGTGTTCGCATTGACTGGGCTGCAGGGCTTTCTGGTCATCCACACTGATGGCTTGGATGCACAACACTGTCCTTTTAGCCACACCAGAGCTGCCACAGCTTGCTGAGCATTTCTGCCACTCACCCACCCACCAGCTGCATGCAGACACACAGATTTAGTTGAATTGTGAAATGAATTGTGTCATGTCAAATTTCACAAAAGATACAAAGACAATGACTCATACATTTGACCTTTTAGAGCAAATACTGTATATTGGCTGAATAGGATTTGACTGGGTGTATGAAAAACATTGGCTCTGTGGAGTTTTGTATAAACATGACCTTAAATTGTGAGTTCATGTTCCTGACCCCAAACAAAATTCACTGACTAATTCTGACAACAAAAGGTCTGCAAGGGCAACCTCAAACTTGTGCACTGCGACTTTTGAACTCATTAACGTGCACACATGGATCTTGCAAGTAAAATCTTGTCAAACTCACACGGCTGGACAAGGCTCCTTGTTACAGCTGGTTCGATTGTCATCGGGTCGGGTTAAAGGGTCACAAAATGACTCATCCACTATCCCATTGGTTCTTTCCACACAGTGAAAAATCTGCCTGTGAACACCTGGAATGACCATGAAATGAAAGCTTTTCAGACAGAAAAGCATTCCTGCGCACGCATGCACAATATATTTTCATCAGAACATGATGTTGACTCTGCTATAGAGAGTAGTCAAGGACAAATCATTACAAATCACATTTGTATTGTTTGCACTCAAGGCTGCACAATGAGATTACTTTTAAGTATGCAATGGTTTTGTTGTGGTGTTTGTATCAATAAAACAAAGTACAGGGTGTAAAAAAAGATCCTAGAATGTGCATTTGGTAGCACAAAAAGGCAGGTTTTGTCCTACACCGGGTTCAAACAAAGCAGTGTCTCCAAATGACAGATTTACGTCTTCCTGCAGTATCTATCGTGACATTTTCAGCCCATCACAGAGAAAGACACCTCAAGGCACCTCATGTGCATGGAGCGAGTAACAGGCACTATCACTATTAGTCGCTGTCAGTCAGGGGTCGATGAATCTATTTAATGGCAGCACAGCTTGATTGGAGAGAGAAAGAATGAGACACTTGAGGAGTTCAAACTTCAGGAATATTTTCAAAGTGAGTGAAAACATGCAAACTGCAACAAATCAAAAGTATGAGGATTATCTTCGGATAATCCTGCCTCCGGGCTCTGACTCTGATCTACTCAATTGGCATTTGAAGGGCTCATAAAAAGAGGTCAACCAATTTTACTTAGTCCAACACTCCATTCAAGGGAGCATCATCTGCTTCACAATTAAAGGTTCTGGGTTCGAATTTCCAGTTCACAGCATGTTTGCTTTAGTTTTATGCTGTACTGCAGTTTCTTCCCACCTTCCAACAATTACATGTGAGGTAAATCAATGTAGGGCTGGGCGGAAATCAAATATTGACATCGTCTCTTCATTATATGAATTTGGCCATCTTGTCTTGTTCCGTCTTATGGGCTTTCATTTGTTTAAATGCATTTGGCTAACATGCATTTTGTGTATTCCTTTGAGGAATACATATAATGATTTGTATTTATTATTTTATTAACATTCTGGAATATTATATTGTGTATGAGTACATAATACTCATTTTCTATCCTGCTTAAATATTTGTTCCTATTTGAAATGCTCTGGTACGCGATTCGCTACGCGCAAGAAAGAAGATAGAGGTGTGATAGAGCAAGATGTCATGTTTGAAGTAGTTCAGTAAAGACATTTGAACACTGTCCTGCCGTTTTGGTTTTCCCTCAAGTACGTCTGTTTGTTTGTTTTTTTTGTTTTTTTTTTTGCAACGTTTTGCAACATTGAATGAAGTGAAAAAGCAAACACTTGTACGTGTGCGCATACTTTCGTGTCTGCGCCAATCAGTAAGATCAAATCGGTTGGCCATACCGCCACACTTCTTTTTTTTCTTTTTTTTTTGTCTCATGGCCGGTAGCCCCAGGCATCCCGAATGGCCCTCATCCCACCAGGGGAAGCTCCGCCTCCACTTTACCCCCAAGGCCGCCCACGGCCAGAGGTTATTTATCTGCGAAATACATTCTAAAATGTTTCCATGAAGCTCCTACAATGTGCTCACGTCCTTCATGGCTGCATTGAATGAGTTTTTCTATGAATATTGAGATGACCTATTACGTATGTTGCCATTGAACGCACCTTGAGCCAAACACGAATGAGTACTTACTTTTCTTTTGCTTTGGCATGAGGCTGTCAAGCGTTCAATGCAAGCACTTTTTTGTTGTGGAAAAACCTTGTTTATAAAACTAAAAATAACATAATACAAAAGTGTCATGTCTTTAAACGCAAACAAGTGTAGTAATGCCGTACTTCTTTAACTCGTTGAGCGTGAGTTCATGAACAGGGGACAGGATTTTTACAACCGAAGGACGACGTGTGGCATGTCACACTATGCTACAAATGCCGAACTGAGCATAAGCGCTTCCAAGTGAGATCAAGTCTGCTGTTCCGAGTCCACTCTCCAATGAGATCCAGACCGCTGTTATGTATACACTTGCCAGCAAAATGACAACAGGAAGCCTGCAAAGCCTCACTGGTTGCCAAGGTTAGGCACCACCCTCTTGATCTTTGGGGAATTTTGATGAAAGCATGTCAAGGAAATGTTAATGAAACACCCGTGAAAGGTTTTAAATAGAAAGATATGCATGAAATGTCTTTTTTTTAACGCAATCATAAAGAAGCGTGTTCCCCTACCCTCTCCACAGGTGGCACTACATTCAGTCCATGATCCACTCTTCCAGAAGAAAACTGAGGCAGGGATGTTATTGTCCTCGGAAACATTTTGACTGATTGTGTACTCATAGCGCACTCCTGGATTGGTCTCTTGGAAGAGGAGCTACAAAAATAAGTAAAATAAACAGCTTAGTGTGAGACAAAATATCGATTAGGAGAGTGACATCATTTTATTTCTCACCTACCGGTAATCGCTCCATTTTTCCTAAATGTTATTAAACTGGAAAACAACTAAAATATTAGTTTTTAAAATCAGTCATAGAATCTTTTGTCTATGAGTGACTTTGGCTGCTTTACTGACACATGAGAACCATGGGATTTCTCCCTATCAACCAAATGAAGAATGGTGAATATAGAGAAAATACGTGACATTTTTTTTAAGAGTAATAGCTATAGAGTAATACCTAATTTGGAAAAAAATAAATAAATAAAGGCTGCCAGGTGATTAAAATGTTTAATCGTAATTAATTACATGACTTCAATAGTTAACTCACAAATAATTGCAAATTTTAAATCTGGTCTAAATGCACAATGAAATGTACAACAAGTCCTCATATTCTTCGTCATTGACACAGTAATTTCATAATAAATCATAAAATACAGTAAGAATTAAAAAGATGTAATGTACTGTAAAATCGAGTGTGATATAACTTTGTGTTGAGGTGCTTTCTCTGCCACTAGATGGCATAATTGCGTTTGTAAGACCTAACAGCTCCGTGCAGTTTTCTTTTCATATTAAGAGCTATCTAATCTTTAACATGAAGTAACTTGTGAAATTCTGCTCATTTTTAAAATTGTAGAAGACAACTTGACACTAGTCTCCACAGATATATGAATCATTATTAAATTTATTACTGCAAAATTTTGACGTGGACGCGTCCGCTGTGTTGCAACTGCAATTTCCCAAGTACAGGCTTTACAAGTATGAGGCTGTCATTAATCGAATAATCTTACATTAAAAAAAATAATAGTGGCATTAAAGGAACTTTAAATTAACTCAAAATTAACACACTAATTTTGACAATAAATAAATAAATAATACAATTATTTATAAAGCGCTTTTCAAAAGAAATCAAAGACGTCATTAAAAGTCAGCAGACAATGAAAAGACAAAAGGTACATTAATCAAACAGCAAGGAGGAAAAAGTCAACTTAAAAAGCAGAAGTCAGTAAGTCAAGTGAGAATTTACAGAGAACTGTATAATGTAGATACATATAAGAGGTTGCAATTTTATGGTGCTGTGTTGAGTGTTAAGTGGTGTGTTGAGTGGCATTGTCTCTGTTCCTATTATAGGTTATTACACCTTGAAGGCAGTGCGGAACAGGTGTGATTTTAGTTTGCTTTTGAAAATGGAGGGGTCAATGGTGTCGCGGATGTCGTTCGGGAGAGAATTCCAAAGGGTGGGGGCTCTGTCCCCGCAGGTTCGGTGCTTGGTCCTGGGGATGGCCAGGAGGTTATTGTCAGGTGAACGGAGGGGTGTGGTTTTTAAGTTTTTAAGAGATCGTGAGCCAGTAAAGGGTAATCTGACGAAGGGGGAGGAGATAGAGGATGAAGAGGAGAGGGCCAAGTAGCGAGCCCTGAGGGACGCCTTGGGACAGGGGTGGGGGACAATCTAGGAGGAGCATTTATTGACTCAAATGAACTGTTTTCGGTCTGAAAGGTAAGATGACAGCCAAGTGAGGGCGTCAGGATTTAAAACGGTTAAGCAGAAGGGAATGGTTCATACTCTTTTTGTTGGCTCTTAAAGTGCTCTATGTTCACCAAGGGACAAGCCTCCTCCTCTCTGGTGTACGCGAATGCAGGAATGAATGGAAGCGTTCTAGATCGCCTTTTCGGTTTTGGTGTGAATGCAGTACAAGAAGGGTAGTTTTGGTGATATGGAGAGTGCAGAAACCAGAAGGAGATTGTTACAAAGGACATTATTAGTGGTTTTCATTTGGGAGGTACTAACAACACATTCAAGGATTTTGGAAAGAAAGGGCAGGTTTGATATAGGTCGAAAGTTATTGAAATCATCAGAGTTGAGTCCATGTTTCTTGAGGATGGGGGTAATGGCAGCCAGTTTGAGAGCTGCAAGGACAGTAGAGGAGCTAAGAGAGGCGTTAACAATTATGGTAATAAACGGGGAGATGATGGGGAGGCCCTGTATAACAAGGGGGGGGGGATGCGATGTGGTCTAGAGAGCATGTCGAGGATTTCATGGAAATGATGATTTCAGTCAGATCAGCTTGGGAGAGGAGGGGTGATGAGAGAAGGGTAGGGGAGGGTAAAAAAAAAAAAAAGTAAGCGTACAGCTTTAAAAGACTACAGTAGTGCAATAATTTTCTGGGATTAGAATTTTGAAGTTTCAAGTGCCAGACAAGACAAGTCTTGCACACTCAGTTTATCCTCATACAGTATAGCCTACTGCAAAACAAGTAAATGACTGTCTCCCTTTTGTGTTAATAAAATAAGATCATGTGCTATGTAAACTACATGTTAGCGTCCCCTTTAATTTGCTAACATCGTTTACACTTACCCTACAATTTAAACCTCCAGAAATTTATATTTTTTAAATAGTTTACTAACTACAGCAGTTTTTTCTTTTTAAGATGGAGATTTTGGTTCATCCAGTTGTTAATGTGCTTTAAACAGTGCCACAAATCTTTAATTGGACTGCTGTGCACAGCTATTATTGGCATTTTGAAGCATTTGAACCAAGGATAACATACAGATTAAACAAAAGGGGTCTAAGGGAAGACCCTTGAGGGACTCCATATGTAATGGCTATTTGATGATCGGAAATGCCTTTTTTTCGGGCTGTTCCACTTAATCCGACCAAGTTTCCATCTTTTTACAAGAGTTGCTTTTGTACTGTGATGAGGTCAGAAATCCAACTGAAATTTATCAGAGTCCATTTGAGCTCAAAAAGTTGCTTAGTCAAAAAAATAAAAAATTCTTCACAATTTTGGTTAAGATGGGAAGGCTTGACATTCATCAATCAAATATGTAATGGCGTTAAACTGGTCGAATTGACTCCAAAGACAGTAGAAGGATTAAATTAATTGCAATGTGGATGCAACACATCTGAGGTATAATAAGCACAAAAAGTAGAATTTCTTGATCACACCTACCTGAATCCACAGTGGTTCCATGGTGGGCCCAGGTGAGGTCAGATTCTCTAAATGTCCTGTCCGTTCATAGGTAAATATGGCCCCAGCTGCCTTGTACTCGCCGTTCCATTGTATAGTCCAGCCGCCATTCAGATAATACTTGTTGGGTCCGTCACCTCTGAGCGCTAGGAAATTTCCAGCTTCGGCCATCTCCTCAATCCTGATGTCCCATGATCCCTCGGGGATTAGTCCAATGTCCACATAACCTTGATGACAATGCAGCTCATCTCAGTGACAATACTTATGGAATCACAGTTAATGCATACCATCAGTACATTGTGAATCCAAAAGGTTTGGGACGTGTTCAATAAAGAGTCAATTCAACAGGGTTTCTGAAGAATCACATTCATTGGCAACAAATTGCCAAAACAGAAAGCATCTACAATGTTGTCGATTTTAAGAGTTGAGAAACATGATCCAATAATAACAGACATCGTGAAATTAGCTGAAATCGCTGAGAGACATACCAAGTCCTTCACTCTCCTCAAATGTTTTCCTCACAGTTGCACAGGTGGAGCCATTACCAAGGCACACTCCGCATCGATCCTCCGCCGCATTCGATTCAATAGCGTAGTCACAGCCGACAGTCTGGGACAGGCATACAATAAGACAACACAAAACATGAAATATACCAGATGTTCTTAACCTTGTTGGAGGTCCTGAAACCCACCAGTTTCTTTTGTACATTCACTGAACCTTTCTTTATTGAAAAATAAAATGATTTTTCCTCCAAATTCAAGACATTTACTGGTGAACAAAATGAACTGAGAGAGAGAAAGTAGCCTTTTTTTTTTTTTAATCTGGCTCTTTTCACCTTGAATTGAAAGTGAATTGAAAAAATATTTCTCATCTCCATGCAGGTTAAGGAAGTTTTTAGTTTAGTTTTGCTAGATAGCTAGTTGTGCTGGATTAGAATTGCTCAACTTGAACAATATGATTACAGTTGAGCTCCCTAAT
This sequence comes from Festucalex cinctus, assembly GCF_051991245.1. Taxonomy (NCBI): domain Eukaryota; kingdom Metazoa; phylum Chordata; class Actinopteri; order Syngnathiformes; family Syngnathidae; genus Festucalex; species Festucalex cinctus. The sequence continues at coordinate 12,637,270 of NC_135414.1, forward strand.
TTAGGGCTGGTCCACGAAAATCTGTGTATAAATGACGGCAATTGTTTTCAAGTTATATACCGTTACTTTCGTTATATGCGGCCCACTTGAGCTCACACGAGTTTGACACCCCTGTTTTAAAGTATTTCATTCTTTAAAAAAATGCTTAGTTTTAGTTTAGTTAGTTTCAGTATTAATATTAGGTTGTTGTTTTTTTTATTTTATTTTTTTTATGTGTATTACTTGTGTGCAATATTTCAAAAACAACATGTGAGCAACATCATCTGACGGTGCTTTTCTATTGGCTGCTGCTAGATGACGTCACTTCTGTGTGACATACTTTCAAACGTCATTATTCCAGTTTATATCAAAATAAATCTACTAAAAATCACATTTAAAATCATCCCCAAAGGCTCATTCATTCAATTAATTACCAAAGACTAAAACAAAGGACATGTTTGCTATAATTATAGTTAGTTTTAGTTAGTTTTGTAAACATAAAATGTAGTTTCAGGTAGTTTTCGTTTTTTAAAAAGCATTTTCGTATTTATTTCATTTCGGTAACAATATTCTTTTTTGAATTTTAGTTTTTTCATTAGTTTTAGTTAACTAAAATAACCTTTAATGGCACCTGTTTTTCGATACCCTTCCTTCTTACTTTGACCATCTCGAAACATTTTTGTTTTGTTTATTTTATTTGATCTGTGTCAATTGCCATTTTTAGCATATGTCGCGGGCCACTGAAAAATGGACGGCGGGCCGCAAATGGCCCCCGGGCCGTAGTTTGGACACCACTGGCGTACAGTATGCATCTGGCACGTAAAAATGATCGTAAAATGCCCCCCCAAACTCCACCGCCATTGCCGATCAGCCCGGGTTACAATGCTTTTTTTTATTTATTGTCAGTTGCATAAATAAAGTTGTTAACAAAAGACAGGTGAAGCTTGTTATTTACTTATTTTGTATTTATCCTCCTTTTTCCCCTCTATGCTTTGTTATGATGTAGTCACTGATTGTCGTTTTTTTACATGTAATTTAAAAAAAACAAAAAAAAACAAAAAAAAACAAAAAAAACAGCAAGTGCGCAGAGACAAGTTCGTGCTTGTGTGACGTATTGTGGAAGTGAGCGAGCAGTATTTTCACCCTAAAGGCTTGGCATGCTTGTAAATCAGCTTAAAAACACATTTTGGCATTTTAGTGTGATTTTTTTTTTTTTTTTTTAAACGGGGCAGTGTGGACGGAAATGTTTTCTGTTTGGCCCTGGGGGGATCATTTTTAAAAATACCTGGCTACGTGTGGACAATGCCTAAGTCAACTCCAACCATAAGAAAGAGAATCACTATAGAAAACGGATGGCTGGATAATGTCATAATGTCATTTCTATGACAGAGAAATTGTAAAATAATAAATGTCTAACAAAAATGTCACAAAATGTCATGGAATCTTTAGTCTAATCCATACCCAAGAGTGTATCAGTAACTGACATTTTTACCCAGATAGTCAAGTGGATGTTATCTTGAAAAACAATGGACAAAACATTTTGAATAACATGCAATGCAAAATGTCAACTGCACAACACATTCCTGAAAAGCAGTGCTTCTCAATTGGGGGGGGCATGTGTGCACATCCACTATAGTAGCCGGCGTAGCAATGGCGTTTTTACTGTCAGAGTGTGCGGAGGGAGTCTGCAGAGGTGTACTTACAACCATTTTATAGACAAATGACACTATTTATTGTCAGGGTGGAGAGTTGGAGGGGCGAGAAATATTTTCTTCCTCCTGGGGGCCATAATAACGATTGAGAAGCACTGCTGTAAAGAGAATGTTCAGCATTTCACCAAACACATATAAGGAATACAGTACAGTATATCTAACCAGTGGTTTAATTAATTTGAGAAATGAAATGAAATTTTCTCTTGGTGCTATATAAAACATTAGACATGCTGCTACCTTACAGATGCCATTGATGCACATGTCTCGGCTTTTGTTGCCTTCAAAGCACGGCGTGCCATCAGTGACAGCATCGAGCATCTTTTCCGAGAAATGTTCATTCAGCGGACGGCAGTGGAGTTCACAAGGACTGACTGAAGCAGAAGATGCACACACACACACACACACACGTGTGAGACAAGGTGTGACGGTGCGCAGTAAAGCATCACGTTGTCAACTTGAATCAAAATCGGCTTGCTAACCTCTGTTGATGACGGCCACCCACTTGTAGAATTTGCCCTTGTAGGGTGCGCTGTTGAAGTGACTGCACTGGATATCTCGAAATGTGGGCACGTTGTTTGGACACGGTCTTGTGTTACAGATGCGATATCGCTGTCTTTCTCCCAGGCAGTACTTCCCCCTGTTCCTGGGACTGACGGACAGTGTTGTTACAACTTTATTGGAAATTACATTAGCTTTTGTTGCTTCTTTATTTTGTCTTAATTAGTGTTGTTCCGATACCGTTTTTTTGGCTCCCGATACCGATACCGATACCCAGCTTTGCAGTATCGGCCGATACCGATACCATACCGATACTTGAGGTTTTTTTTCCTCAACATGAAAAAGCTGTCCTGCCATTGGTTCAGAGCATTCAAGGGCCAATAGGATATCTTAGATCAGCACACAGTGAACATGTCACATACCAGTGAATGTCGTGCACCAGCCAAGACACAAGATGCATCCAAAATCCTATATTAGAGTTGGGATTAATGGTATCAGCATGTTACTTGTGAGTAGTCACCGATACCGATACCACTGTTTTAATGCAGTATCGGCACCTCGACCGATACCAGTATCGGTATCGGAACACCACTCGTCTTAATTAATAAGTAGCTCATTGGCTTTCATAACCTTGATATACAGAAACTTATTATATAGTGGCTTGTGATTAGCCGATTTCTGTGGAACGGTACCTCATCGGCATATGCAGATCAATTACTTTTGATTGCTATTACATAACAGTACCGAGTGCCCTCCTGTGTTCTACAGCTGTCAGCGTAAATTGTAAAGAGCAACACAGGACAGGACAGGACACAGCCCTCTGCATGAACATGTAGTCACAAAAGCCTTGAAGACAACATGGATCCATTCAATGCAATCTGCTGGACTGTGTCAGCAAAAATATCGAAAATCAACAATAAAAGATGAAAAGGCCATTTAAAACACTTACTTTACTCCTATGGACAATTTATAGCCTTCAAAGAACCTGACCTAGGTTTTTTTTTTTTTTTTTTTTAATTATTATTATTATTATTATTTTTTAAATTTTATTTATTTAAAAGCTGGGGCTGTCTACTTTCATGTCAAATTTTAAGGAAAATTCTGGGACATATCGGTAGCCAAACCCTGCATCAGAATGTGCTGTTGATTGAAGTGCACTCACACTTGGTGAATTGAACTATGCTGGACTTGGGTGGTGCATAGGTGGTGGTGTTTTCATTTCTTTTCTTTTATTTCTTTTTTAGATACTCTACTAAATTACATTTCGAAGGTAATTGAGCAAATAGAACATTAAGGGGCATATTCACTAAAGGTTTGCGTCGCCTTTGCACCGCACTAACCGGTAAAAATGGAGCAATCCGGGAGCGCCTAAGTCACTAAGCACGCGCAGATGGGGAAATCCATGACTAAGTGCTCTGCCAACCAGAATGCGCCACATTGCGCCAGTGTTATTTGCGTGTATGTAAATTAGGTAGTTTGCATACATTTGATGCAAAATATGCCCACCCCAATGCAAATGAGACTCATTGATATGCAGCGTCTAATTCACTAATGCCAGCGCAAGTAGCCACACCAAGTTTGCGTGACACAAAACGTTTTTGGAAAGCATGCATTAACCTGCCGCAACCTCGATCCCGGGAATATGACAGCAGTGCATGTCATTTGCGGCACAACATGCACGGCTGATCACGTAGCAGAGTGAGTGAGTGAGTGAGTGAGTGAGTGAGTGAGTGAGTGAGTGAGTGAGTGAGAGAGAAGGGGACATTTCTCAATGTTTGGTTAGGACACATAACGTAACCTGATTGCTGATCGGCAATGGCGGGGAGGCATTTTATGATCATTTTTACGTGCCATTTGCATATTGTACGCCCACGCCAACCTCTGAAAATATATTTTAAAAAACGATCGCACAAATAATTTGTACTTAATGAATGAATGTCGTTGTCGTCCTCACTGCTCTGTACAGCTTAATGGCGCTATAAACGCTTACTCTCGGTCCAACCTCGCTTTCTGATAATGTCATCTTTCTCGCAACTGTTACTATAACAAGCATGTTCTTGGTGCAAATCCATTGCCATGTGTGGTAAATCAGGTGCAAATTTTCTCCAAGCTGTCAGTTTTGTGGGCATGTTTGCGCCGGTATATGATTAGAGCAATATCCTTAGTGAATAGAGGGTAACTGGGTGCAGACTGCGGGTGCAGTTGCGGTGCAATATTTCGCGCTATTACCGGACACAGCGCATTCTTAGTAAATATGCCCGTTAATTTTTTGGGTCAAATGTTTTCTTGTAAACATTGATTATTAGCAATGTATTTTTATGGTCGATTTTAATAAACTGTATTTAACTTAAACTGTCTGAACTAAAATGTGCCGGCACCCAATGCCTGGAAACAACTTAACGTTTGACAATCAGTGACAGACAGTTGGTGACAGGTGTGAATTGAATGAACCCCTATTGCTCCTGTCCTCACTACACATCAGTCAAAATGTCGAGTACGCATTTGACACAAAGTTTTTGTCTATACTCATTTTAAGGCCACATTTACCACAATAAAGACTGGGAGATTGTCACCAAAGTACTAAGTGAGGATACATTTACATATATTAAAACATCCAATATATTGTTCATGTATATGCTCTCAAATAGCGTGTTGCGACTGTATTGTGTTCATGTGTTACAAAATAGTGTTGTTGTTTTGATTCTTTGTTGCTTATTAACCTTTCTTCCACACTGTCAGACGAGGCAGGTTGCGTGCAGTAATTCTTTCATCATCATAACAATATGTTATCCGTGTTTTTTTTTGTTTTTTTTTTAAACACTAAATCCAACGTACCACAACTGAGAGTAAACCAATGGTGAGTAGAGTATTAGTACAAAGAGTTGGCGGATGACTGGAGTAAAACTCATTTTTGAAGGGGATGACAACGAACTGTGAGAGACTAAGCTTTTGCGTCACTTAAAGGGGAAGTCAACCTTAAATATTTCTTGACAAAAATATGTTATATATGACCTCACTAGTCTAAACATGACATTCTGATTATTACATTTGTGGAATATGAGTTAAGCAGCAAAATCCAGCCAATTTTATCCATCTCAGGGGGCGGCCATTTTGCCACTTACTGTCGGCTTCAGATGACATCACAATTGCTTAGGACTCAGGCAACGACAAAACACAGCTCCCCTGTTTTCTTAAGCTAAGCTATGATTGGTTGTTAACTGAGTTCTGAGCAACTGTGATGCCATTTTCCCTCGACAGTAAGTGGCAAAATTAAGTGACAAAATGGCCGTCTTCTGATATTGATGAAAAGGTGCTGGATTTTGCTGCTTAACTCTTATTCCACACACAATATTAACCAAAATACTGTATTTCGACCAATACGGCTGCATAGACATTATTGTCAATTTTTTATTTTTTTTGGTGGTGGTGGTGGGTGGTGCTGGGGGTACTGCAAATATAAGAAATGATTTTGCGGATGCTTGCAAGCGGCGCATTGTCAGCCTCTATACGGTGCTGATATCGCTCCGTAAATCTGAATGGTGAGATTTTCAGCAAACACGTTATACTGACAGAGACCACCATTACAGCACTCAAATACTGGTGAGATATTGAGCAGCGCATACCGTGTCAATACTATTAAAAGGCTGCCGAACATTTTCAACAGTTCGCTGTCCACGTAACTCAAGTCGAGCTCAACCAAGAAAGAAAATTGAAAGTGCTAACATTGTGTCTTTAAATGTGGACAAAAAGGAAAAAAAAGCTAGAGTCGGTAAACATAAACGATGATGCTGTTTGTACACGACTAATACCACAACGCTAACTGCAGGCGTAAACAATGCACAGTTTCCAATGGCAAGGAGAATGCATTCCACAAGAATGAAAATGGCCGGGACACACTGTGGAGTTGGCTGACAACACAAGATGCAATGTAGCAGCAGAACGCAGGAGACGCAGAGGTGTGCCTGATGGACAACAATGGGCAACGGCAAAAAGTAAGAGACGCTTCCACCTTTCTGCAGTGATGCAAGTTATTTTCAAGAAAGGAAATGACGTTCTACTACACAAACATGGTAAAAAATTCTTCACATTCTGAAACAAAAACAGGTTGTATTACAGTGTTCCCTTGCTATAACGCGGGTCACTTTTTGTGGCCTCACTGTTCGGGTATTTTTTGTGTGTAATATTACATGCATTTTTTTTTTTTAACAGCAGCGTACTTATTTTTTTGTGATTATTTATTTATGAAGGTTTGAACATTGACAGTGTTTAAATGAGAGAAATGTGAGAATATAGAAATGCCTCTGAAAAAAAGTGTATAAAGTGTGTGGTATGGGAGTTTTACAGCCTTAAAATATTTATAATAAATGCAAAAAAATAAAGCTGACTACTGTGGATTTCACTTATTGCGGGTATTTTTTGGAACGTAACACCATTGATAATCGAGGGTATTCATACACTGTGAATGACAGAGGTGATCAATTTACAAAATTTTGCTCGTCCGTCATTCATCATTCAGCGCCTTCCGTCATCATCAGTCCATCATTTTTTTTCCAAGACAAACCAAACTGTCATCGTCAGTCTGACATTTTATTTTAACCACGCTTCTGTCATCACTTCATCACCACTAATTTAATACAGACAAACAGGTGGGCATTCTGCCAGTCCGTCATTGGTCAATTGTCAACAAAATGGGTGTCCGCTTAGTGATAGACAGAGTTCCATCTGTACTAACAGAAAGTAGTTGAGAAGCATTGCAATAGCCCCATATGGGAAGGTCAATTGTTGCAGATTGATAATGGAACAGTTTATGGGTAAAAACAGTCAAAGTTTCATTCAGCATGAGACATCAGCGTTATACTCTTCACTTCAACATTGCACCGCTGAGCATAATTGGTAGAGGTGGGAATCTTGGGGCACCTCACGATTCGATTGCGATTACGATTCAGAGGCGACGATTCGATTATAAAACGATTATTGATTTCCCCCCAGGCAGCAGAAAAAAAACAATGTATTTTGGCGCTTTTAATGTTTCGTACATTAGTTACAAAAATAGTACAAAAGTCCTCTCAGGCCTAAATAAACTATTATTTCAGTATCAAGTTAACAGTTCAAAACAGTAAATAAAATACTCAAGTCCTCATTCTGTAACAACAGCTTTTAAGTATATTCAGTCTTCAACAGAATAAAACATAGCATTGAGCAAAAATATATTATTTTTATCCACTCAAAAGTGCACTGAAGTATAAATGAAAGACAATGTGAACTACTACTTCAATACAAATGCCTTAAAAAAAAAAGTGCTTTCCTGCTTTTTAAGTTGTGTAAAGATGAACATGTAAACATTAAAGTTTCTCAGAGGTACAAAAAAAAAAAACCCTCAAGTGCTTTTCTGCTTTTTAACTTGTGTAAACATGAACGTGTAAACATTAATGGGATCGTTCGGCTTTTTTAACATGAATCTCAATTTGATCCTCACCTCCCGTGTGTGCGATCAGCGCTGACTTCGGCGTTGGACGAGAGGAAAATAGTCCAGCAAGCTGGCTGGGGTCTCGGAAATAAAGCGTTTTTCTTCTAAAAACTATTTGTTTTCAAAAGCGTGATACATTTCCACCACAATACTCTTTTCTGAATAAAGTCAGACGCCATTACCGCCAGCCACTACTTTTTTGTTCGTTCGTTCGTATCACTGCGCGGCGCCCTGTAGAACGCTAACCGACGCACTGCAGCCAGCTAGCTGATACTTCCGCCTGAAGTTGTTTGCCTTTTCGGAGCAGGTCTGATCTGACGAAGAGGTGGGTTGGTCAGCTCAGCCATGCTTGTTGTTGTTTTGAATCTCGAGGCGTGAGTTGTGGATGTGTACTCTCGGTCCGTCCCAAAAAGCGTCCCGAAGACCGCGCGCGCTACTGCGTTTCAGTTCCGCGTACTTTTCGCTCGTTTCGCTTCCCTTGGCATATTTATATAATCGGAATTTGGACATTTGTGAATCGTTCTCGATTGTTGCACGGCCGAATCGTGAATAATCTAAGAATCGGAAATTTTGCACACCTCTAATAATTGGTGCACACTGTTTGACATGGTGATGACATGGTGCATGCTAATTGAGAGTGTGTTCCCAACGACGTTAATATGGATTTATGCAATCCAGACAGCAGCTGTTGTGAGAAACAGATGTTTCAACAATTAAACAAAACAGCATACCACATGCTGACAGGGAAATGGCCTAACCTCTCCAGGATGCAGAAGTTTGCTGAGTGTTTTGCCTATTTGGTGTTCTATCAGACAGTGGAAAAGTTTAGAAACAAAGCATAGTGAGGTTTATGATAAATTCAGGAGCAGAGCAGGAAACACAAACTAGTGATGATGATGACCTGGTGCAGAACAGCGCAAACCAATATGCACCGAACATCGGTGTGAGTCGTAAGGTCACATGTCTCTAAAAGGACACCTGATGTGAGCAACGAGGCACAAACTAATGAAACAGAACAAAAACAAATGGCACCTCAAGTGAGTGAGAAAACACAGACAGGCGAAACTGAACAAAAATTGTATCATCCCAGAGCGAGAAATAAACCAGGATATTTATGTACCGGTAAATAGGTCAGTGGTGAGGAAGTTGAGGAAATGTTTAGATTCTCACCAATATTGACTACTGTTATCGATTAACTCATTCACTCCCAGCCATTTTCACAGAAGCAGTCCCGTTTGCTCCCGGCTGTTTTACTGGATTTTGACTGATTTTGCAAGGCCCACAGAATGTTGTGTTCTATTGCTATAAAAGCATGGAACCTATCAAAAGAAAGATTAAAGGCTCTTATTTCATCAGGCAAAACAAGTATGTTTCTATCTGTTTCCGTTTTGCAGCAATTAGCATTAGAAGAGAGCTAAGTTTCATCAGTTTTCACAAATCTATTTAAAACTGTAAGTAATTGAGCTTTTTTCAACATGGTCCTGGTTGATCTCCTTTGCTCTGATGCCACCTGCTGGCCGTTTGTGTAATAACTACCATTTCTGCAACCGTTCTTTGCAGTTGAAAGGCTGCATCAAAGCCTTCTGTATGCTACAGCATAAAAACAAAAAACAAAAAAACAGAAAAACGTATAAATACGTCTTTGGTACACTTAGAACATAAAAAAAAACATATTTACACGTTATTGGGAGTAAATGAGTTAATGTGGAACATACATGTACAGTGCTCATCATAAATAATTACACCCCAACAGGTTTGTAAGAATACCTTTAGTTTCCTGTCAGAATTAAGATTTTCTCTGTGATACTATATTACAAATTACTCCCTAAAATGTGGGCCATTGATTACAAACAAGATTTGTTGCTAATGCTCATGGAGGTCATAGAAAATACTAGATGTCGTTGTTGTGGGATGCATTAATTTTTGCATTAATTAATTTGATTAACTGCGATTGGCTGGCAACCAGTCCAGGGTGTCCCCCGCCTACTGCCCAGAGCCAGCTGAGATAGGCTCCAGCACCCCCCACGACCCTTGTGAGGAATAAGCGGTCAAGAAAATGGATGGATGGATAATTTGATTAAACTAAAGATTTTCTAATCTATTCATTCTATTACAACCTTACTTTCATGTTGTGAATTAAGTGCATATTCTACAAAAAACATTTTGTCAAAATTTTGGAAATTGTTCTTATGTTCATTGAGATATTGAATACAATCCTTAAATTTTTTTAAGGGAGTGTACTCATATATGCTGAGCACTGTGGCGGTCGATGAGATTCAATCGCTAAGAGACAACACATCAACCATGAACTACTTACACAGGGGTAAGAAAGCAGTGGTTGGAGGTGAGCAAGCAACGTAAATGGGTATATACGCGTAAAAGCGATATGGACGGAAGGACATGACAAATACGAAGCAGGTACCGTATTTTCCGCATTATAAGGCGCACCTTCAATGAATGACATATTTTAAAACTTTTTCCATATATAAGCCACACCGCATTATAAGGCGCACCTTCATTGAATGACATATTTTAAAACTTTCTCCATATATAAGGCGCGACAGTAGAGGCTGAGGTTACGTTATGCATCCATTAGATGGTGCTGCGCTAAAGGGAATGTCAACAAAACAGTCAGATAGGTCAGTCAAACTTTATTAATAGATTACAAACCAGCTTTCTGAAACTCCATTCACTCCCAAAATGAATAAACAGCTGTTTTATTATTTTCTCTGAGGTAAAGTATTAGTATTAGCTAGCGATCCAAGATGGCGGGATCTTCTGCGCATGTGCGTCACTGATCGCAGCGTCACCGATAGCGTCTTGACAGCGAGACCTGTTGCAGCTCAATATTGATCCATATATAAGGCGCACTGGATTATAAGGCGCATGGTCAGCTTTTGAACAAATTGAAGGCTTTTAGGTGTGCCTTATAGTGCGGAAAATACGGTAATGTTGCAAAGGGATCTACATAGGCAAAAGACGGCTATAAATTATGCTAAGACATTTTCACCCACAGTGAACATGATTAGCATCAGCGTGCTTAATGCAAATAGCGGTGCAAGATAGCCAGGTGATTCTCTTCAACCGGCGGGTAATTAAATTCATTCAATCTGAGAAAAAACTAATTCAGACATCAATAATTGTTTAGTGAAAAAAGAAGTCTTGACTTGCTTTTGGGAACGCTTACCACACAACGATAGAACCTCATTTATTTAAAAGTGCAACGTCCTTAGAGAGAGTGGGGTGATCCAGCCGAGAGACATCCAAGAGAGGAATGACACCACCCGTGACGGCCAGTTCTCACAGCATTTCATTTATTTTTCTCCTCACTCATTCTCACCATGACTATGCGCTCAATCACAGTTGGTCACAGAGCTGCTTCAAACCCTCCCCACTGCGTAGGCCAACTTTGACGTGAGAACGAGGCAAATAAGTAGCCGAGCCCCGGTCAATTATAGGGCTGTTTCCACCCCCTCTCTCAATTGGAATCATCATGTCTAACAAATGATTCCTAGGAATAGAATTACTGAGACCTGTGTTCTATAAAAAGAACCTGCTTTCAATTACATTCCCTAGTCAGCACATTGTTGCACTTGGTCGATAGGTGTTTAAAAACAGCGTTTCTGATTTGACTTCGAGGGCTTCTTTTACATGTTTGTAACAATAATCTCTGTATCCAAATTTGAATCTTATAGGAAGGTCCTTTCTTGTTAAAATGCAAATGAACTGCTGAACCTCTCCAAAAACAACAACAACAACAACAACGTTTTCGACAATGTTGTGCCATGCACTTGTTCAAAGGCTCCAATGTAGAGGTCATTGCATTCCTCACAACACTACACTGTATTAAGCGCTTTGCTGAGTTTGCATCTTTTGGTTCTGTCCTTGGGGTGAACCATCTTTTGTTTGAGGAAGAACAAATAATTCAGAGTTTCTCAGGCAAACCAACCACGTAGGTGATCACCATCTTCGGCCTCCTGTTTCTATCTGCAGGCTCAGGTGTAAGTGGTCCTTCTTCTCTAAGACATTCAGGAAGCCCACACTCTGAAATCAGTTGGGTCAAAAGTAAACCAATTATGGATCAAAAATGGACCGATCCACTTTATGGGTCAATTTGACGTTACTTTCTGTGTGGTTTTGTACAAAATGACCCAAATTTTTTGACCTAAGTAAAGGATCTGACCAATATTTATGAGTTGTTTTACACTGAGGATTGGTCCATTCTTGACCTATAGTTGGGTTATTTTTTACCCAAATGCTTTTAGAGTGCAGATTAGTAACACCAGGATGGTTGTTATCCAGTCCACTTTAAGAAGAAGAGCCTCTACAACCTATTGAATTGAAGGTTAAACATCTCTTGACTACTGAAACTAATGAGCAACATTTTTATTTGTTTAAAAGTATTGGCTCTTATTAGAGTGTACAGTGTACCTAATGACATGGCTGATTAGTACGAATATATAAAGTTCAGTGAAATTGAATTGAATTGAAAAAAAACTTCCAAAACTTACACAGGGTCATCACAGTCCCGCTGCGCACTCTCGACTCCTGCCCCACACGACCTTGAGCAGGCCGACCACTCACTCCATGTACCCCAGCCACCGTTGACTCTGTCTGGGTAATGTCCAGCTTGGACGCACTCCCCACTGAAACACCACTGACAAGAAAAGAGCACAGTTTGGAATATCGATTCAATGAACACTTCATGTTCTACGCTGATTAATACATTATAAACAAAAGCTACTTATCTTTCATTTACGACTCAGGGGTGTTAAACTTATTTTCGTCATGGTCCCATTTTATTTGGTTCGGTTTAGTTTAGTTCTTTCAGAGAGTTATGACTGTAAAAACATCTGTGATGATGTGGAGCTGTGTTAGTGACAATGGCATGGGTGACTTTCACATCTGTGAAGGCACCATTAATGGTAAATGGTACTTCATTTATGTAACGCTTTTCCACCTTAGTTCGACGTGGTCACAATGGCATGGGATCAAACCTACAACCCTTGGGTTGCAAGACGACCACTCTACCACTGAGCCACGCTGCCCAACTAATGCTGAAATGTACTACAGGTTTTGGTAAAACATATGCTTGCTTACATCCAAGCAACTTTTTTTTCATGGACACCCCTGCTTATTTCAGTAAGACAAAGCCAAGCAACATTTTGTATGTGTTACAACAGCGTGGCTTCGTAGTAAAAGAGTGCGGGTACTAAACTGGCCCGCCTGCAGTCCAGACCTGTATCTCATTGTTGAACAGCTGGAGATTTACATCAAGCAAGAATGGGAAAAAATTCAACCTACAAAGCCTCAATTAGTCTCCTCAGATCCGTTTGAATATTGAACGTTTGAATGTTTTTAAACGAAAAGGTGATGGAACACAAATGGTAAATATGGTAAATACTTTTTTGGATGTTGCAACCATAAAACTCAAAGTTAAAGGTGCATTGCGGAGTTTGTCTTTTTTTTTTTTTTACCTCTAGCCTAAAGCATAACTGCAACCTCTGTGTCAAGCTCGTGTATAGTGTCCGTGCGAGTACGCATGCTCGAATAAACTCTTCGTTTCTCGTTTTTCAGAGTGTGAGCTAGAGTTTGGAATCTGTGGTCAAAGCTGGCCTCTTCTTGTATATTTCAGGCCTTGTGCACATGTAGCAGGGTGTTTTTAAAACCAAATATTTCCCCCCTCTCGTGTAGAAAAATAAATCCGTCCACACTGCCTCCAAGGGCGCTTTTAAGCTCATTTAGATGCATGCCAAGCCTCTAGGCGGCAGTAGTTAGCCAAATACTGCTCGACTCTTGACGTTACTTCCACCATATGCCACACAAGCACAAATGTCAGCGCACACAAAACTTTATTATTTTTTTTATTTTTTTATTTTTTGAATAAAAAAAAAAAAAGTGACGTGTAGCGCGATGATGTAAAACTCCATTTATGATGGTCACACACAAACGCGGATCGGGAGAAATCCACAAAGCTACACTTTGGCTGGAGTTTTTTGAAAACTTTATTTTTAATGGAAAAAAAAAAATCACCCGGGAGGTGTGGATAAGGGCAAAACACAGATAAAATAGCTCCCATTTGCAAAACCCCGGACTACGTGTAAACAGGACCTCAGTTTCCAACCCAATTTTTTGTACACACAACACTACATGTTCGTGAGGACAAGCATGACGTCATTCTCCACCCATCCCCACCCCAGTAAACTGCGAGTGTTCGCCGCAACTCCACAATGCAACTTTCATGACTATTTGCTAAAAACAATAAGGTTTAACAGTTTGAACATCACCTGTAAATATTTTGTATTTGTAGCATAGTCAATTAAAATGTAGGTTGAACCTGATTTGCAAATCATTATATTGAGTTTTTATTTATGTTTAACACAATGTTCCAACTTCATTGGAATTGAGTTTGTACGTAGTTATTTGGTTAGTTTTTGTTCATTACAAGATGCACTGCTTGCTTTAATGGGCCACATGAATTGATGTGGCCCCCAGGCCTTCAGTTTGACATCCACAGTTTGAACCACATCATAAGTGATGAAACAGAAGACTCACCTTGTCTTGGCCACAACTGGTTCCATCCACAGCCCCGTCCAGCTTAGAGTGGCATGTTGCTCCCACGGTACACCACAGTGTGCCGCATACATTCTTAAAAAGAAGAAAAAAAAAATGTTTTAATTGTCAAACATCCGGCTCTGTGCTCATTATTATAGTTTTATACAGTAGCAGGGAGGATGCATTGTAGCTATACTTAGATTGGCATAACATTGGTGCCACGTTGAGGGCTTAACATACCAAGACCAACCTTGGATTTACTCTAATAATCAGTCAAGAAAGAAAAGAAAAAATGTGCGCGCGACACAGTTATAATTGGTTTTGACAAGTGATAACGCAAAAGGTCAAATGTGCTGTTTATCTGGAAGTTTGCTAACTCAGCGCTCCATTCATCTTCCCTTGACATTTCTGCTCAATGCATGCGGGTCAATTTGACTTTTGACCTATACCTGTCTGCAATTATGTAAAAGATTGATAAGGTATAACTTGAAAAAAAAGCACATTATTTCTAATCCAATTAATTTACACATAATTATTTTGCACTAAAATGATTGCGATGATGACCTGACACAGTCAAATCTTAATTTTCCAGATAAAGGACCTGGGACGTAAGACTAAATCCAACATAATTTTGTCAAGTCAAGTCAACAGCGAGCCCTGGGAACAGATTTCCCGATGACAAGACGTTATTTTCGTTGCAGTGGGCTGGCGACGTTGCATTTCGCAGTCAAAAATTTGACGTGAATAAGAAATATTAGGTAGTGAAATTGCAGTGATGTCAAAAGTACTAGTGTTCAGTACTTATAAGTACTGTTACTTGTGCAAAAAACTACTCTAATAAAAAGTATAAGTACTGAAGTCACTCTGTTACATAATTAAAAGTACCAACTTGAAAATGTACTTAAGTGAAAAGTAAATTAACCTTTTTCCAAACCCAAAACAAAGCATGGTGCTTTGCGCTTCATTGTGATTCAATTTACAGTCAGCTTTCCGGTGCACGGTGAGTTTTACGTATTTTACATTTCGTCCCACACGCCAAAAGTAACGACACCATTTTCAAATGTAAGAAGTAAAAGTACAGATATTTTAGTTTGAAAAAGAAAAAGTAAAACTAAAACGTCACCAGAATAAAAAATATATATATTCAAGTAAAGTATAGAACATCATGTCCTGCATGGCCATTATTTTTGACTTTCTAGTGCATGTTTATTGAAATTTTGAATTTGGGGCAAAAATCATCTGTGTGGCACCATCTTCAGGTTAAACACTGGAATAAACACAATTTGGCTGTTCTCTCATTGGACGAAAAGTGATTTACTACACAC
The DNA here is from genome assembly GCF_051991245.1 of Festucalex cinctus. Lineage (NCBI taxonomy): Eukaryota > Metazoa > Chordata > Actinopteri > Syngnathiformes > Syngnathidae > Festucalex > Festucalex cinctus. Next base: position 12,652,806 of record NC_135414.1, read on the forward strand.
TAGGATTGGAGCGGCTGTTAACTCATTTGCTCCCAAAAACGTATAAATATGTTCTATTTTAAGTGTCCCAAAAGATATATATATATATATATATATATATATATATATATATATATATTTATGTTATTTTTTAATACTAGTGCTTACAGAAGGCTTTGATGCAGCCTCTGAACTGCAGAGAATGGGTGAGGCAATGGTAGTAATGACAAAAATAGCTAACAGGTGGCAGCAAAGTATAAGAGATCGACCAGGGCCATGTTGAAAACAACCTGAATTCCCCACAGAACAGATTTGTGAATAATGATGAAACTTAGCTATATTGTAATGCTAATTGCTGCAAAATGGAAACAGATAGAATTATACTTTCATTCCTGATGAAAGAAGAGACTCTAATCGTCCTCTTGGCATGTTCCATGTTTTTATCGCAATCGAACACAATATTCTGTGGGCCTTGCAAAATCAATCCAAATCCAGTAAATCAGCAAAGGGGGTTGCTTCTGTGAAAATGCCTGGGAGTGAATGAGTTAAAAATCAGTTAAGTTCCACAGTTCCAGTTCGGTTCACGTCTCATTGATCTGCATTTTATGCATTTAGGGTATCAATTTCCAATTTTTAATTGTTAATTCATGAGCAACATTCACTGTCAAATGCAGCCAAATAAATCCTTTATTGTGCATCAATTCCAAGTGGCATGAGCGATTTCCTCGCAATTATTGTACGTTCTATTTGGTACATGTTGCAAACAGAATCATTTCCAGATAATGATTATTGTGTTAGATCGATTTAATTAAATAACACTTCTGAATATATTGCTCAAGGCCACATCTATTAATAACTCACCAATTAAGAGTACTGTAATCGTAATAAATCCAGAACTCTCCACTGCCAGTCAGATCGATGAGTCGGGAAAAATAAAGAGCAGCAAGGCGCAATCTCGAGTGATCATTTGAGAACCACAACAATATTCTGAACCCCTGTTAATAATAACAACAATAATAATAATTGACTTAAAAACCACCTTTTTTGGCCCTCATGGACATTCCATAAAATGTTACATTACAAGAAAAAAGAAAGAAAAAAGAAATGAATTAAAAACAACAGAAGCAGGCCGGAGCAAATGTAAATTCAGTATGTATCTACTTGGACGACCTGGAGCTAACTGAGAAAGCTCTGAGGAATTTTGTCATGATTTTTACTGACATTCTCTAAGGCTAAATTCTAAGTGGAGAAAAACAACAACAACAACAACAAAAATCAATCGTTTGCATTTCCCAGAGCAGAAACGTCTTTCAATAGGAAGGTAACAGTAGGAGGTCTGAAAGGAGCGGACGTATATTATCGGCATATGTGCTCTATGTTGACCTTAATTTAGTCCATGTTGTGTCAAGCTCCAGTGCTTACCAAATGTATTAAAAAAACAAAACAAAAAAAACTAAAACAACAAGAGTGTGAAGTGCTTCTATACTGATAGACTCTTTCCAGTTCAGTGAACTGGCGACCTTTCATCATTTTTTAACAAACATGAGGAATCATTGATTTTATTCTTTATTTATTTATTATTTTACCTTAACTTGCTGACTCACTAATGGAAATGTCTAGAATTTGATCCGTTTTACTATATGAAGTTTGAAAACTGACAAATTAATAACAGTATAGCAACGGAACATTAAAATATATGCTTTTCGAGCTTGAAATTGCATTGAACTGTCAAGAGATGACTAGATACCTCCTTTACATGTTAAACCAGAAGTTAACGTGCGTTGTTAACACTGAACACAGAATTGCTAGTCTAAAATGGTAAAGCTACATTAAGACAGTGTTATATAAACAGAAAATGTTTGGTGTGTTGAAGCGTAACAGGTAGGTAAAAAAAAAAAAAAGGCTGAAAACCATTAATGTTATTTCTGCCCAGGTTTAATGACTGAATCCACATTATTGGTAGTCTCAATCAAATGGTTAGTTGATTGTTAAAATGTGGTTGATTGCATGCAAGTGATTGTTAATTAATTATGTAAAATGGAGTGCATTACTTAACTGTAACCACCAGTGTTCAGACCACTGCTATCGCACAAGTCCTCTATCAGGGGCACAGTTGGGGGGCAATCTGTCCTTTTAGCCCATAGCACTTTTACAGCCATTAACTCTTTGACCGCCAAAAACGTTTAATAACGATCAGTAAAATCACGGCGTATGCCGCCATAAACATTAAATGACGTCAACTGAGTTTTTTTTAAATTTAATTTTATTCTTCTCAGTGCAACGTCCAAGTGCAGCGCTGCCTGGTCAATAGGTTGTGGAACCAAAAACATCTATGGCCAGCAGATGGAAGCATTGTATCTCTTTTTGTGAACGATCAAAGCCTTTGTCATAGCAAAGTTTTTTTTTTTGTATGTATGTAACCTGTCATTTCCAAGCACATGGATGGGAAGCTTGCAAATGTGATTGTTCGATTTCATTTTGCATTACAAACTGAATTTATTTGTATTATTTGTTTGTGGAAAACCAAGGATGACGGTTATATACATTTACTACTATTAGCGTTCAACAGTTGTTTCGTCTTTTTGTTGTGGGGGCTACATTAGAAGTCTGAACATGCGGTGACAAATTTTTATACACACACAATAAATGTTGTTTGAAGTGAAGGACCTATAGGAACAAAATTGCTTGTGTATAAGTGTATGCGTGCGTGTGTATGAGCGTGTGTGAATGTGTATGAGTGAATGGTCTTTACAACCTTCTGTTCTAACTCCCCAAGGTCATATGCTGTACATCAATTATTCATATCTGCACATGACAACGCTTGGCTAAATAAACAGAAAACAAACATCTTAAATGCATCAAAGATCAAACAAGTCTAAATGCTAATTTTCAAGATCAGGTTGAGCCAACCAATATACAAAATGGACCTAACCTGTACAAAAAAAAAAAAAAAAAAGACCGTGAAGAAAATTACACTGGATGCTGCTTTGATTGTAACACGTTCACCACTTCATTTTGTACATTCTGGGAGGAGTAGTTTATGTAAATTGATTCAATTTAGTATGCATGACAAGGTTTATCAAACACTTTGGAGTTTTGTGGCCTGTGACAAAAATGTGTTTGACATCCCAAGTCGTAAATAGAAGATCAGTTGCTTTGTTGAAACTTTGTTTCATTTGAATTTGCTTCATAAAAATGGCATGCATTTTTAACATTACCTTTGTGAAAATTGCCTTTTTTACGATCAATAAATTAGTAAAAATAGCCCATTTTTATTAACTGAAAATGAAAACAATGCAAAAAAAAAAAAGCCTATTATTAGCCTTATTATTATTACCCTATTACATGGAAAAAAGCATGATTCATTGTAATGATATAGTCTTACATCCATGTCATCGCACAGCACTGATCCGGATCCATACTGCAACCTGCATTGATGGGCAGCACTGTACAGAACGCCAGGAAGCAGCAAGCCTTGGGAAATGGTCTCCTTCGCGGGGGCGTCGTCAAGGCACCAACCCCATCCGCGACTGCAGGAGGAGCAGAGCACGCTGGTTAACTCACATTTTTTTTTAAATTTCAAAGTATGAGCCTGGCAATTTTTTAAATGTTCCTATGACAATACAAATGTCTTGCATACAAGCACTGTCTGCTACTACATACCAGTGAATATAAAAGTCTACACACCCCTGTTGATAAGACCCAGAAGTTGGCTTTTCTTGACATTTTTGTGTAGTATTACAGCACAAATCATGGTCCGCTCTGAGCTTCCACCACATCAGAGCCCACCTGACGACATGGTATGAAATAATATTGGAGACAATATCTCCTCCATGGCTGACCTTATTGGACAGCGTGACCCAGGAGGGTACAATTTAACACCACTCGACACATAAGGTGTGCAATCTAAACCAATAGACAATACGTCTAACCAGTAGGGGAGTGCATCTCGACCCATGAAGTGCGATATGAATGAAAGACAAATATGTGCAAATATGTGATTATGATTCTATTTGATATGGTACGGCTCACTTTGACAGTACTATGAATCCGTTTTGTGATTTAACATACGACTGAACTTGTCAGTACTGTAAATCTGTCCAATAAAAAGACGATTTGATCCGTATCGATACATTTCAAAGTGGAACCAATCAATTTGGTTCGATACATTTGAATCTTTATAATCAAAACCAATTTTTCTAATCAAACTGGTTTATGTTACACCCCCTACTACTAGCATGGAGGAACACCATAATAAGCAATACCTTTTTCTAATAATGCCCAGTGGTTAGTACAAAAGAGGTAAACTTGGGGCTGTTTAAATTATTCTAGTTAGTTATCAATAATGTCTTCAAGAATACAAAAACAGTACTCTAACAGTAAACTAACTGTGGAGAGGGCCACTGGCTTATAGGTTTGTTTGTTTTTTAAATCACCTGGCTTGACCTTGAACAGATTGCATCATTATTGCCATAAAAAAACCTCTACAGTCTATTACCCTTATAAAAATGAAACATTTTTACATGAATTTTAGGAATAATTATCAATGTACTTCAGTGGGAGAAGTGCCAAAACCAAACCCTAATCCCAGTTTCCCTCACAGAAGTTCCTGACATTGTTTCCTGACCAAATTTTTAAATAAGCTAAATGCAACCTCAGATAAACAGCATCTACACACTAGATTAAGTGCAAATTGCGTGGGAATGCTAAAAGCTGAACACTAATAGCTGAATGCTATGATTTGAATGCAGGTGGAATTCTTATGAAGTAAATTGAGAGATAAAGTATTGATTACTGATTACTGGACAATGCACTTTACCAACTGTACCACCAAGCAGTATCAGACAGCTGGTAATGATGGTAAGTTATATGTACGGAAGTGGGTGAGGAAAGTGATAGAAAAAGTGCAATGTCTGTCCCATTGAAAGTGAATGGGGGAAAAGTTGACATTAAATATTCAATTTAGCAAATACTGTAAATAATGTGGAATCAGACGATATATGTCTCGGGCGGCGTGAATTTTTGAAGCTAGTTGAAATTTGAACAGTCTAAATTGGAAGTATTATGTGGGAGTTGTTACGCGGCAAAAAAAGTGTCAGCAATGGGTCAGCATTCCCACAATTACACATTACCTGGCCTGGGTCATTATTTAACAACTAAATCAAACTACAGAAATAAGTGCACCCATTTGCAATTAAAAGTTAAAAGCATAAACTCAACTTTGTTACAGCATTTCATTGTTGATTACAAAAACAACCACAACTGGAACATAGGGAGGGCTGTACAGAAAGTAGAAATAAAATACAATACAAAGCCTTTATTGTCACATCCTGTGGTGTAGCTGCAGCACAACTGAGGCAACCTCTGATAAAATAACAATGACAAGCATATACGTCTAACTGCAGGATGAGGATACATGTTGGCAAGACTTGCGAGTTTTTCACTCAGCCGCACGGCCCAAGAGGCCGAAGCTGCATCTCGCTCGCCAGGGAGCCGAGCATCAACAAATGAGGAGAGACAGAGATGGACAGACTACCGTCACCGATTCAATGTTGCCATAGTGAAACTGTCTTGCCCAATGAATAGACTTTCCATCTTCTCTGCAGTACAGGCTCACTGGTAAACATGTTCAAATAAAAAAGCTCAGTTGAATTACTAGATGTATTGGCCGGAAGACCACAGAGTTGGCTGGACCAGCCACTCCTCCATTTTTTAAAAACACAGCTGTACAAAACTGTCATTACATCAGCCCGTCATTGATAGATGGCCACCTTCCGGCGACGGCTTTATGATGTGAAACACTGAACAAAATACATGGACTCAGAAAACCGGAGTATTGACTGGTTTTCTGGGTCCACAGACTCCCCCAACCCCCAATACAACAAAACTGCACTTTTCAGAGTGGCCTTTTATTGTGGGCAGTCTAAGGCACATCTATGCACTAATCCTGGTGTCTAATCAGCATCTTCATATGGCACACCTGTGAGTTGGGGCGGATTATCTCGGCCAAGGAGAAGTGCTCACTATCAAAGATTTAGACTGGATTGTGAGCAATATTTGAGAGAAATGGTGATACTGTGTATGTGGAAGATCTTTGAGTTCATCTCCTAAAAAATGGGAGCAAAATCAAAAGTGTTGTTTATAATTTTGCTGAGTATATTAAACAAACCCACGATAACACATGGGCCTCACAGTCCTGTCAAAAATGCATAATGTGCTTGTAGCACCCTATACCTGTAATAGCTAATATTTCTGAAAATGTAATAACGCCTGAAAATACAATACATTTTGCATTTAATTCTATCAAAATGTAATAATACCCAACAATGTAATAATTTAAGCAGTAATTTTTACTGATAATACCTTATGACATTATTGGGGATTTATTACATTTCCAGGTGGCTCTTTTTTTCCTCATAAATGTTAATTAAATTCTTGACAGATAAAATATGTTAATCTGGCATATTCTGTATATAATTATACTATTATTTCACAGCAACAATTGGCGTGTTGTTGATTTCAACCCTCTAAATGTAAATGTGATTTAACTGGAGGTCAATGTTGGAGTTATTTGACAGAGTTGATTTATTTAGTGTTAAACCAACGCTGCAGAGTTAATCAAGTAAGCTCCGCCCACTTGATTACTGTAGAACTGCTCTGGCGCAATAACTTCTTGGGAGTGCTTAGCGTGTAATGTACTTTTTTAAAAATTTAATAATGTTATCTTCATGTTTCATTGTTAAACAATTAAAGACGTGTTAAGTTCACTGCTACTTCAGAGTTTTAGTGTTGTTGTGGTAATGGGGCATCGTGACAAGTGTTGTTCCAATACCGTTTTTTTGGCCCCCGATACCGATTCTGATACCCAGATTTACAGTATCGGCCGATACCATACCGATACCTAAGGTTTTTTTTCCCCAACATGAAAAAGCTGTCCTGCCATTGGTTCAGAGGATTGAAGGGCCAATAGGATATCTTAGATCTGTATGCAGTGAGCATGTCACTTATCAGTGAATGTCGTGCATGAGCAAGACACAAGATGCTGCATCTAAAATCCTATATTAGTGTTGGAATTAATGGTATCGGCATGTTACTTGTGAGTACTCACCGATACCACTGTTTTAATGCAGTATCGGCACCTCTGCCGATACCAGCATCGGTATCGGAACAGCACTAATCGTGACTGAAAATGGAAGTGTGCCAGATGAGTCTCTGCCTCACAACAGGATAGAATTCCCTCCATTTGCATGTGCCGGTTCACATTTAGGCTAAAGTGAGGATAGTCACGACACCTCAACTTTGAATGAGATGAGACGATATGTAATGAGCTATTTAAGCTATTACATTAAGTTAGGATTTTTCATTATATTACTGGTGGGGTTTTATTATGTTTTTCATCATGGTAAGCACAAATTTAATGACGTTTTCAGGCATTATTATATTTTCAGGAAATGATTATATCATAGGGAGCCACAGGTCTATTAAAAAAAATCCTCCTACTGCGTCACCCCCATACAAACATACTTCAGAATTTGAGGGCTGAACTGAATTGAATGCATAAGCAAGAGAATTGTGTAGAGCTGCCACAATTCTGCAGCATGAGCTGTATGAATAAGACTGATGCACAACAGCAGCAATTAAAATGTTCTCCATGAGTGCATCTTGATTGTATAGAATGCATTCAATTGAGGCTTATATGGCTGATGACCTTATACTGCAGCCTGCGTCAAAGACCAAGTCAGAGAAATAGCTATTAATGCTAAAATTGTCAATCCACCTCTAAGCAAATGAAATAAATATACAAGTTGTGGTGAGATATGCGCAGTGTTGTGAAACATTATACAAGTACGCTCTAAAAATAGAATTGTTTAACCAATTTAAAATTACAAATTGAATTGTTGACCAACTTAAAAAAAAAGTTTCAATTGGTAACACGTGATTGAATTAAGATATATTAAGTGTAATTAATTATGAGTTCATTAAACTTAATATATTCACCTGAATTAAGTTAATCCAAAGTGCTCAACAATTCCCAACAATAACATTTATAATTAAATTGATCCAACAATTCAATTTTTCGAGTGTAATTAGTTGAGACCTGGAAAGAATTTGCGTCGAGTGAGCGAAAAGCTTTCTGCTTACCTAGCAGTGTTAATTTAGACAAGAAATTTTAATTTAGTTTTAGTTATAGTGCTTTGACTAAAATTAATTCAAGTTTTAGTCATAATTAAGTCATCTAACTGTTGTTGCTTCAATAGCGAACATACTATGACCACCACCTCTACGATTTATGTATTTTATGCTTGTTATAGATTTGTAAATTGCTATTTTGTATAATTCTGCCTCTTTTTATAAGATCTGTAATTTAATAATGCTGTACTACGTATCTGATACTTCATATGTTGGTTGAATGTAATTTTGGTACTTTGCATGTTGTTTGTATGTAATTTTTGGCTGTTATGTAATTTTATTTTATGAGGACTACAGATGGAAACTAGCATTTTGCCAAATCTGGTGCAGCCATCTTTTTAATGTTACTGCACACTGTCCTTTTAATAAACCAAACCTAAACCTAATCTGATTGTATTTTAGTTTGAATCTAATTTTAGTCAACGAAAATAAAGACCAATTTTAGTCGACAAAAAAAAAAAAAAAGAGCAATTTTAGTCGACTAAATTAACAGTTTAGTCGATATTTTCCCTAGTATACATTTCAACTTTTATACAGAAAATTATAACACACCTATTTGTAAATGTAGTTTAATATGCAAGACACATTTAATACAAAGGTGTCTTTATTAACTATTTCAATGAAAAATGTTGAACTGACAAGAATATAACTTAGTTTCCACCTAAATAAAAAAAAAAAAAAAGTGCTTAATTGCTTGCGATTAATCTTATAGCTGCACAATGATTGTAATGATTGGTTCTTTACTCCTACCCGGGTTTTGTTCCTTCTCATTGGATCGTGTGAAATTTTCAGTCAGTTTTAGTTCATTTTCGCCAAGAAAAAATGTTTCGTGATGAAAATTATCACTGCTACCTAGTGTTTTTTTTTTTTGTGCTCTTATCTCTCTCGTCTGGCGTCGTCGGAGCTGTGGTTAGTGGTGAAGGGTCAGAGCAGATGAAGAATGCCTCCGTAAACTGTTTCGAACAAAACAGCTCTCTCCAACAAGGTTCTCACTGCTGGATATGCAGGAGTTCGCCCCCTCTATCCCGTCAATAACCCGAATTGTCATGGTTCGGTTCTCAGCCTGTTGTGCTTTTGTGTGTGTGTTCCAGTGCCAACAACGAGGGGGGCGTTCCCCAGCCCCGCACCTGCATCGCGTTGACAATTAGGACTTTAAAAGGACTCCGAGCTGCACAGCAAGCTGTCGGATTATTATTTGCTCACCAGTGTGTCCAAGTGTTCTCCGCGTTTCCAAGTTTGGTAAAATCATTGAATCTGTTTTCGTCCTCGGTTAATCTGTATTCACGTGTGTATTTCCGCGTCGCTTTCTGTTGTTTACTTCGCTTTTTTGATTATTTCCGCATTTCTATTTCGAGTAGTCCTTGCCGGGTGCAAGTGTTTTGTGTTTGTTATTCTGTCCTTGCCTTTTGCAAGTGTTTTTTGTTACATTCGCGTCCTTGCCGTTTGCAAGTGTTTTATGTTACATTCGCGTTCCTTGCCGGTTGCAAGTGTTATGTATTATTTTCGTGCTCCTTGCCTTTTGCAAGTGTTTTTTGTTAACTTCGTGTTCCTTGCCTTTTGCGAGTGTTTTCTGTTACGTTCGGGTTCCTTGCTGAGTGCAAGTGTTCATTGTGATCCGCGTTATCTTGCCTGCGAGCAAGTTTTGCTTCTCCGGTTGATTCAAAGAATAAACCGTGATTGTTTTCCTTCTCTGAGCCTGCCTTTCTGGGATCCGTTTTTCTTCGACTCAGCCGAGTCGTGTCAGAATAATCCGACCATGGATCCCGCAGACTCAGAAAGGGTGAGACAGGCATTGGCCAGTCAGGGGCAACGGGTCGGGCAAACCGAGACCACCTTGGCCGGTCTTCAAGAGGTGGTAGGCCGGCTCGCTCATCGTTGTGAGGAGATGTTCGGGAGGCTCGAGCAGCTCAGTTCCCGCCCGGAACTTCCGCGTTCGGACACTGCCATTTCGGCGCTCCCGGTTACACCTAGAGAACCCGTTTTGCCCCACCCGTCACGCTACGATGGACAGCCTGGAGGTTGCGGTCAGTTTTTGCATCAGTGTTCGCTCATTTTCGACCAGCAACCTTTTACTTACGCCCGTGATCAGTCCAAAGTAGCGTTCATTATGAGTCTCCTGTCTGGTCAAGCCGCTACCTGGGCTATGGTGGTGAGCAACGCGCGACCAGACCTTCGGTCCTCTTTTTCCAATTTTGTTGGTGAATTTCAACGCGTGTTCGATCATCCGGTTAGGGGGAGAGAGGCCGGGGGTCGGTTGCTAGATTTAGTACAGGGGGAAAAATCGGTCGCTGATTATTCAATCGAATTCCGTATTCTGGCCGCCGAGAGCGGGTTTGGTGACTGTGCGTTGCGGAGTGTCTTTCGTCGAGGACTGAATACACAACTCAAGGATGAATTGGCAGTCCGCGACGACACGAGCTCTTTAGAGGGTCTCATGGAACTAACGATTCGTTTGGACAATCGTGTACGGGAACGTGGTAGAGAGCGGGCTGTTGAGCGGCGTGGAGCAGCCGTTAGCAACGACATGTCCAGACTCTCTCTCAACGTCACCGAAGCACGCACCCTTCCGGGACCCCCGGACTACGGAGTGGAGCCCATGCAACTGGGTGGTGGACACCTGCACCCTGAGGAGCGTCGTCGCCGATGGGTCGCTGGTGCCTGCCTGTACTGCGGTCAACCGGGACATCGAGTGGCATCGTGCCCAACGCGACCCCCACGCAAGACGCGGCCGACCGCTCGCCTGGGGGGCCGTGCCGACGTGCCCCTGAAATCCGTGAAGGAGGCAAATCCGGGTAAGCATGAACCGGGGGGAACCGAACCATGCCCGCCGTCGGGGTCTTCTCTCAGTGAAAGACGACTAGAGTTGTCGGGGGAGCTGTCTGGATACGGGTTGAGTGTTAGGGTGAGTGTGTTGATCGATTCCGGAGCAGATGACTGCTTCATAGACCCGTGTGTGGTGGAAGCTTTAGGAAGCCCGGTAGAGACTTTAGAGAAGGTCAAGAAGGTTTTCGACCTCAACGGGCACCTATTGGCGGAGGTACGACTGTCTACCGGTCCTCTGACCTTGAAACTCTCGGGAAATCATGAGGAGAGAAGGAGATTTTTTATTATGCCGTCCCGTTCTGCGCCCTTAGTGTTGGGCCTTCCATGGCTAAGAACGCATAATCCGGAGATCAATTGGGAGAAGCCGGCTTTAGAGAACTGGAGTCCCTTCTGCCATGCCCACTGTCTGAAATCGGCAGGAGGGACTACATCGGTGCAAGCAAATTCAACTCCAGAACCGGTATGTCTCGATAACGTTCCCGAGGAGTATCGTGATTTAAGTAAGGTCTTTAGTAAAGATCGGGCACGAGCATTGCCGCCCCATCGTCCGTATGATTGCGCGATTGACCTGATTCCCGGTGCCCCATTGCCGAGTTCACGTTTATATCAGGTGTCCCAGCCGGAACAGGCCGCTTTACGGGAGTACATTAATGAATCGCTAGCGTCTGGTCAGATACGCCCGTCCAAGTCTCCCGTGGGAGCTGGTTTTTTCTTTATCGAGAAAAAAGATAAGACACTCCGCCCTTGCGTCGACTATCGTGGTTTGAATGAGATCACGGTTAAGAACAAATATCCCCTTCCCTTGCTGGACTCAGCGTTCGCTCCATTACAGTCGGCCCGAATTTTTACTAAGCTAGACCTGCGAAGCGCCTATCATTTGGTGAGAATACGGGAGGGGGACGAGTGGAAGACTGCTTTTAAGACGTCACTCGGACACTTTGAATATTGTGTTATGCCCTTTGGTCTGACAAACGCCCCAGCAGTATTCCAATGTCTAATTAATGATGTCCTTAGGGACATGTTGAACACTTTTTGCTTTGTTTATCTCGATGATATACTGATTTTCTCTCGCGACATTCAGGAGCATAGGCAACATGTTCGCCTGGTCCTCCAGCGCCTCTTGGAAAACCGGCTCTATGTGAAGGCAGAGAAGTGCGAGTTCCACGCCAAGTCTGTACAATTCCTGGGATTCATTATCGAGGGAGGGCAATTACGGGCGGATCCGGTAAAGACTCAAGCCGTGGTCGAGTGGCCGACTCCCAAAAACCGAAAACAGCTACAACGATTTTTGGGATTCGCTAATTTCTATCGTCGCTTTATCAAAGATTATAGTTTACGGGCTGCCCCCCTTACTAAACTGACGTCAAGTAAAGTCCCCTTTAGGTGGTCACCTGTTGCTGAAGATGCATTTTTGAAATTGAAACAGCAGTTTGTAAACCCGCCAGTGCTCATCCACGCTAATACAGATCTGCCTTTTGTGGTCGAGGTTGACGCGTCAGATTCAGGAGTGGGGGCGGTCCTGTCCCAGCGGTCGCCAGAAGACGGGAAGCTCCATCCCTGCGCCTTCTTCTCCCGGCGACTGAGTCCAGCGGAGGCGAACTACGACGTCGGGAATAGGGAACTTCTGGCTATCGTGCTGGCTCTACAAGAATGGCGACACTGGCTGGAGGGCGCCGAGGAACCCTTTAGAGTGCTGACGGACCACAAGAACCTGGCATACCTTCGGTCAGCCAAAAGACTTAACTCGAGGCAAGCACGCTGGGCCTTACTGTTCACGAGGTTCAACTTTATCGTGGACTACCGCCGGGGATCCCGGAATCAGAAGCCGGACGCTTTGTCCCGGATCCACGATGCGGCCACGCCGGAGGCCGGAACTGAACCGATCCTACCCGCACATTGTTTCATGGGGGCAGTTCGTTGGGAGGTCGAGAAGCGAGTCACTGAAGCCCAGGAAGGGCTCGCAGTGCCGGAGGAGTGCCCGGCAGAGAAACTGTTCGTTCCTGACCCGGTGCGGGCTGAGGTCCTCCAGTGGGGTCACACCTCACGAGTGGCATGTCACCCCGGGATCAACCGGACTCTTGCCCTGATTAGCCAGCGGTTTTGGTGGGCCGACATGAAAAAGGACGTCACGGAATTCGTCAAGGCATGTACCGCTTGTGCGTGCGGGAAATCGTCCCACCAGCCGCCGATGGGACTACTGAGGCCGCTACCCATCCCGACGCGGCCTTGGTCTCACATCTCGTTGGACTTCATCACCGGCCTCCCCCGGTCAAGGGGAAACACGGTAATCATGACCGTGGTCGACCGGTTTTCGAAACTGACTCACTTTGTTGCTCTTTCCAAACTGCCATCATCCTGGGAGACTGCTCAACTCCTCGTCCGTCATGTCTTCCGTCTTCACGGCATTCCGGTGGACCTGGTGTCCGACCGGGGTCCTCAGTTCGTCTCCCAGGTCTGGAGGAAATTCTGTAAGCTGTTGGGCGCCACAGCCAGTTTGTCATCTGGATATCATCCACAAACCAACGGCCAGACGGAGAGGGCCAACCAGGACCTAGAAGCAGCTCTACGATGTGTGTGCCTGCACAATCCGGAATCCTGGTCATCGCACCTCTCCTGGATCGAGTACGCCACAAACACTCTGCCGTCCTCTGCAACGGGTCTCTCACCCTTCAAGGCGGCGTACGGCTACCAGCCACCTCTGTTCCCTTCTCAAGAAGGTCCCGTCGAACTGCCCACCATCCAGCATCACCTCCGGCGGGCCCACAAGGTATGGCGGGAGACCCGAGCGGCGCTATCCCGTTCAGCGGCCCGCAATAAGGAGATTGCGGACCGTCGGCGGCGTCCGGAGCCTTCGTACCAGCCAGGAGACAAGGTCTGGCTCTCTTCCCGGGACATGCGTCTGGCTGGCTGCTCGAAGAAATTGGGTCCGCGCTACATCGGACCCTTCGAAATACTCACCATCATCAACCCTGTAACTGTGAAACTCCGTCTGCCACCTTCACTCAAGGTGCATCCAGTGTTCCACGTTTCCCTCCTCAAGCCAGAGACTCCCAGCCCGCTGAACCCGCCTGCACCCGCGCCGCCACCTCCCCGAGTGGTCGATGGGGATCCCGTCTACACGGTCAGAGAGATCTTGGACTCCAGGCGCAGGGGCTGGGGCTTTCAGTACCTGGTCGACTGGGAAGGTTACGGACCAGAGGAGCGGCAATGGGTCCCCCGCTCCTGGATCCTTGACCCGTCTTTGCTCGACACTTTCCATGCTGCTCATCCAGATAAGCCAGGTGGTCCGCCAAGGGGCGTCCGTTAAGGGGGGGGTACTGTCATGGTTCGGTTCTCAGCCTGTTGTGCTTTTGTGTGTGTGTTCCAGTGCCAACAACGAGGGGGGCGTTCCCCAGCCCCGCACCTGCATCGCGTTGACAATTAGGACTTTAAAAGGACTCCGAGCTGCACAGCAAGCTGTCGGATTATTATTTGCTCACCAGTGTGTCCAAGTGTTCTCCGCGTTTCCAAGTTTGGTAAAATCATTGAATCTGTTTTTGTCCTCGGTTAATCTGTATTCACGTGTGTATTTCCGCGTCGCTTTCTGTTGTTTACTTCGCTTTTTGATTATTTCCGCATTTCTATTTCGAGTAGTCCTTGCCGGGTGCAAGTGTTTTGTGTTTGTTATTCTGTCCTTGCCTTTTGCAAGTGTTTTTTGTTACATTCGCGTCCTTGCCGTTTGCAAGTGTTTTATGTTACATTCGCGTTCCTTGCCGGTTGCAAGTGTTATGTATTACTTTCGTGCTCCTTGCCTTTTGCAAGTGTTTTTTGTTAACTTCGTGTTCCTTGCCTTTTGCGAGTGTTTTCTGTTACCTTCGGGTTCCTTGCTGAGTGCAAGTGTTCATTGTGATCCGCGTTATCTTGCCTGCGAGCAAGTTTTGCTTCTCCGGTTGATTCAAAGAATAAACCGTGATTGTTTTCCTTCTCTGAGCCTGCCTTTCTGGGATCCGTTTTTCTTCGACTCAGCCGAGTCGTGTCACGAATCACACAAGACCCACTCCCCTCGCCATTAATCCCGACGGCGGACGTTCACTTGCCCTCAAACCAACTTCCACCTCCTCCAGCATTTCACAGCAGTGGCCCGTGGCTGGGAGGCAAGAGACAGTCCGACGGGCACCTCCAAATCCTCACAGCAGACCGACAGCCACAGCAACCACCCAACATGCTCCTAAATTCACCACCAGCAGGGTTGCTCAAATCTAGCAGAGCAGGCCCACATGACTCATAATTGGAGATTCCATAATCCCGAACATCAGACTGCACTCCACAAGAACCATCTGCCTCCCTGGTGCCACAGTAAATGACATATCTAACATTCATGACCTCCTGGGAAAATATCCCACGATTCACACCATTATCATCCATGTCGATACCAACAACATGGCACAAGAATAATTAGAGTTCTTAAAATAAGATTTTATCAAAATATTTAGCATGATAAAACAAACAAGGATAAGATACTTTATCTTTGGCCCTGGGTCGTGAAATTGGGAAGTTCAGCAGGCTGCTGAGCCTCCACACTGCCTGTGAGGACCACAATGCGGTTTTAATTGAAAATTTTAACCTTTTGTGGAACGGTAAGGACTTTTTCAACAGGGATGGTATGCACACAAACTTTCAAGGAGCCTGAGCACTTGGAGCCACCAGACACCACATCATCATTCATAATAAAGCCATGGAAACAGGTACATCCACTACTTCATCACTTTCAACAGAGAGCTTACGTTATTGACTATCATTGTTCCTGATATGAAACAAGTGTGTGCGTGCACATTTCATTCACGTTAAACACTGATGTTAATTGTTCGAAGACTTCCAATGTTTTTGTACATTTTGTTCATTGTTAATAAACAGCACATTATGGGCAAAAACCTCCTGTCTGTGTACTTAAATATATTTCAATATTTAGAGACTCTAACTGAAATTGTTTATGAAATTGATTACCGTAATAAAGTTTGACTGACCTATCTGACTGTTTTGTTGACATTCCCTTCAGCGCAGAACCATCCAATGGATGCATAACGTAACCTCAGCCTCTACTGTAGAGCCATTAATATGGAAAAAGTTTTAAAATATGTCATTCATTGAAGGTGCGCCTTATAATGTGGTGCTTCTTATAGTGCGGAAAATACGGTATTTGGTATAATATTTGGATACCCTGAAGTATCTTTGCTCCCCCCCCCACCACCCCACCACCTTTTATAAAAGTGCACCAAGTATTGGATGGAAATCACTTAACAAGTCCAGCAGTCAAGCAGTTGAAGCCTGTGACACAAACAATTCCAGTCACAATAGGAGGCTTGCTCTGCAAGTGCGACTGATAAAAGAAAGGAAAGTTCAATCACGAAGAACAATATAATAATATCCTGAGTCAATCAATTTATATGAAACTGCGCAGATTTATGACAAAATATACATTTAAGACAGACACATATAGAGAGTCGTGACTAAGCGATGTGAGAGAACAAGTCGTGGTAATTACAGATACGATAAATAAATTGTGTGAAAGATGCAGAGACTTTGAGCACTCAAATGTTGAGTAGTGTGGAATACCAATCAACAACAGTTATGCAAATAACACGGCGTGACGGCGCTACATTAATGAATATGTTGTGTAAAATTGGCAAGAAATGGCAAAATTGATCAGAATCTCACTTTGCAATTATAACAACTGTTTAGAGTGTTACTGGTGAGCGAGAAGAAGTTGTTGGTAGGTCTGTTGGTTTTAGTGTGCATAGCGCCTATCTGAGAATGCTTCCTAAAGAACATGTTTATCTTTCCAATATTGAGCGTGTTTCGCTTCAGGTTTAGGCAGCAGCTGCTCCGCTCCCTGTCGATACGCAGACTCGTCACTGTCGTTAATGAAGCCACTGACTGAGATGTCGCCTGCAAGCTTAAGGATTTCGATAGCTGGCTGCGCTGAGGTGCAGTCGTTTGTGGTGAGGAAGGAAAGCAGCGGAGAAAGGATGTATCCTTTGGGGGGGGTTGTGGATGATGCGATTTCCTCCAGTCACGTCTGCTGTGTCCACCCTGTCAGGATGCTTTAAATCCACTGGCAGATGGCAGGGGAGATGCTGAACTTGAAGAGCTTGGAGGAGGGAGTTTTGGGATTATGGTGTTGAGCGCCGGACTGAATTCTTCAAACAGGATCCTCGCAAAGGTCCCTGCGACTGATAGCAAACTTGATGCTATTTAGCCAGGTGGTCCAGAGGCGTTCAAATCGATTCATAACCACAGATTTCACAGGCCTGTAGCCATTCGCCATATTGCAGGTTTCATGGGGACTGGGATCAGTGGTGTGTGAACTACTTTTGCTGCCAAGGGCGAGCACACGTGGCTGATGAATCTCGGTGCTTTTGAAGCAGCCAGCATTTGCAGCACATGTGTCAGCCTGAGGTGGAATCAAAATACCTGCAAGTTGAAAGGATGAAAAATTGCACGTTTTTCTTCGTCCTTGTAAAGAGCACAAGTGTGTCCATTTTGTTGGGTGGACAGCAGAGATTTGTAAGATAAATTGATGGAAGCAGAGTTTGAAATCGTCGCTGCCAAAGTTTAACGAACACGTTGGCGCAGTTCTGCGACGTCTGTGTCTCCGCCAAGAATGTTGGTGAAAAATGGTCTTGAAAAGACTAACTAATGCTTAACAAGTCTTCTGTGGTCTAAGTGGTGTATGCTCACCATCGACGAGTAAAAAGACAAAAACAAAGACTACTGGTGAGCACATAACTGAGGCGAACATCCACCATGGCGCCATCTTGAATAAATATAATTGATCCTCACTTGACAATGTTTTTATTGTATTACATCTTGACCTTTGATACAAATGGCAATTTGTTTTCAGAACCACAAGGGATGCACAGATGCCCTTAAAGGTCGTTTGATGGTTTTGAATGAAACCAATTACATGCACATTACATATAGGGTGTCCCACATTGGCCATTCCTTGGTCCACTTTAATCAGAGATGGGAAGTAACAAAGTACAAATTGTGAGTATGGTCACATGACAACTAGGGGCAGAGCTAAGGGAAGGGAACGAGGCAAGAGCCCAGCGCATAGAAGTAAAAGTGCCCGCCCAAAAAGTAAGTCGAGGTATTTTCGTTTGCAACAAAACATTTATTCGGTTAATAAATTCCATACTTCAGGGGCACTTCGGAGACCATAACTATTTATATACAAGCATGTAAAGTCAATTTGTTGTGATATGTCCCTTTAAAATATTCTTTACACCATTGATTTTTCATGGTATCTTTTTGTTGGGGCTTAGTTCTGTCATAGGCAATTGTTTTCAATTTTTTTAAGGTTGCAATTCACAGTTTCAAGTTTGTGCCAACAAAATAGTAATTGTATATAATAGATAGATAGATAAATAGATAAATAAATAAAAAAATAAAAAAATAAATAAATAAATAAATAAATAGCCCTGTGATTGGCTGGCAACCAGTTCAGGGTGTACCCCCCCCTACTGCCCGGAGACAGCTGGGATAGGCTCCAGCACACCGGTGACCCTTGTGAAGAATAAGCAGTTAAGAAAATGGATGGATGTACTAAATAAATAGCTCTGTCTGCCACTGAATTGATGACAGCGACTGAAACATACAATAAAAAACTACACACTCAGCTGGCCTTCATCAAGCCAAGTCTCACGGGTGTAACTATTGCCCCTGGGCCCTTTTTCCCCCCCCAACAGTGGAGTCAAGAGGCTAGGGTGCTGTCAAGAAGTTGACCCTCCACCAAATGAATTCCAGATGCTTGGAGCTGAGAAACCGTGGCGACAACGAGGAAGTACTTCAGACAGTTCTTACAGTCAAGGCAGAATTACAATGCAAGTCACTGACAGTAGCAGCTGACAGTAGCAGACAAGCGTGCATCAGCGCACACACACGCACACCCCCTGACACTCGGGCTGGGTTAAAAATAAAAATAATAATAAAAAATAATCAAATAATCAATATTGAATCAATTTTCCTTTTCAAGCATGATATCAGTTCATGAATTGATTATTTTTAATATCGTTTTTCCCCGTAAATTGAAAAGAAAATAGAATTTTAAAGGCCTTTTTTTTTTTGTATCTCACTGTTTTATTGAGATTTACTATTCACATGAATTTAAAAGTATTTCTTACATTTATGAAAGACCTTATTTATTGCATGTTATGACAACATTTTATGACGTAAACATCATTTGACCAGTTACTGCCTCTGCAAAATTTAATTAGGAATTTTATGTTTGTGGATGTTTTTTTTTTGTTTTTTTTTGTTTTTTTCCATGTCCTTGATATTTAAGAAGACTTGATGTTCCATAATTAATCAATATCGGCTTGAACTGAACCTAGTCTAATCTAATCGAATTGAAAAAAATTCTAAATCAAATCAAACTAAACTCTTGTGAATCTAAATCGACTCGATTGAGGTCATTTGAATCGATACCCAGCCCCAATTCACACACGCACGCACAAAACGCACAGTTCATATAAGATTAATAATCACACAGGACTAAAGGTTTGCAAGTCATAAACTAAGCATGTACTCTTTGGCCCCAAAACTGCACAATAATAAAACATATAAACAATCTTTCTTACAGTGACAGTGAATGTTAAATGGGAATTCTTCCATACAACCTTTTTCATGAAGGGCCAGTTGAGCTCTCTTTTCAAATGACTCCTTGATGATTAACAAATCATTAAAACAATTAGAACATGTACATGCTAAGTTAAACAAAAATAAAATTATAATAATAAACTAATTGATATATGTTTCATATATATGTAGGGTGTTCACAAAAATACTGGAAATGATTGCATGATTTAGCTGTGACGAAGGATTAATCCATTTGAATGATGCAAAATACTCAAAAGCACTTTATCCATTTTTTTTTTCTGATTACGATTATGTTTGTGGAATATGAATTAAGCAGAAAAATTCACCCATTTTTACCCATTAAGGGACTGCCAGTTTGCTACTTGCAAGTTATGGATATTTGATCAGATGTACGTGAGCAGACAGGTGATAAGAAACAATGTTAGGTCTGTGCATTTCTATATGTACAGTATCTCCTCTGATAATCTCCATATGCATTTGCACAGGTCAGTGGACGCGCACAGACCCTTGTTAAAAGCATATTTCACCCCAGCCACAGTGAATTAATTGTGAATGCAGCTGTGTGAAACTCACTCAAGGAAGCGCGTTATATACTGCCGGCTGCATCTGGACCACCTGGGCAGTAAGGTTCCATAGAGCAACTGCGGAGACATGATGAAAGGTTTTTTCCCAACGGGTTCACAGTCATTACCGTTGCCATCATGCTGAATCCCAAAACTGTGGAGAAGCACAACATCAAACATGGAGCAATTATCTGGCAAGCACAGTTATAAACAATTTCTGCTCCCTCCCCCATATTCAACAGTGCATTCAATTGTTTATAAACTTTCTCTGGGGTGCGCCAGTAAATTATAATGCCATTTATTCATTTGCTCCCAAAAAACGTAAAAAAAACGGTTCTATTTTAAATATTACCATACTCCCCAGGACCTATTTATACGTGTTTCATGTTTTTCTATGCTAGCGCACACAGAAGGCTTTGATGCAGCCTCTGAACTGAAGAGAATGCTGGAAGCAATGGTAGTTACTACAAAAACGGCCAGCAGGTGGCAGCAGAGTATAAGAGATCAACCAGGGCCATGTTGCAAAAGGCTCTTATCCCCACTGTTTTAAACAGATTTGCGAATGATGAAGCTTTTCTGATGCTAATTGCCGCAAAACGGAAACAGATAAAATATACCGTATTTTTCGGATTATAAGTCGCAGTTTTTTTTCATAGTTTGGCCGGGGGTGCGACTTGTACTCTGGTGCGACTTATGTGTGAAATTAACACATTATTATATCATTTCACATGTTATTTTCACACTAAACCGCAAGAGGGCGCTCTAGGCCTGTGTTGATAAGTTCAACATTGCCGGTAGAAGAGCCATCGTCTACCTCCCGAGTTGGGGGAGTTGTTTAAAAGTGACATCGAGGATGAAGATTTCATTGGATTTAGTGATTTGGAGTGAAACTGATAGTTTGGTGAACTTGTTAGCATGTTCTTTATGCTCGAGTTATATGCATAACTTTTATTGATGGGAACATAATTCACCCACGGAACGTTGGGAACGAAGGGAGAGTTCCGGGTGGGAAGGTTTTGTTATGTGGAAAAGGGGAGTTAGCCTGTTAGCTTCTAGCTGAGTGGGGAGTTGCTGTTAAGACCTCAGAAGTTGATGTCAATAAAACGCCAGCCTTTGGCTCCGTGCTTCAACACTCCGCCTCCAACTCCCGTCACTGCTCGCTACAAACTCTTAATATGTTACGTCGTTACTGACATTACCAGGCATGTAACGTTAGTATACCGTACACTTATTCAGCCTGTTGTTCTCTCTTTTATTTTTATTTTAAATTTCCTTTCAAGATGACATGTATGTTTTTGGTGTTGGATTTTACCAAATAAATTTCCCCCAAAAATGCGACTTATATATGTTTTTTTCCTTCTTAATTATGCATTTTTTGGCTGGTGCGATTTATAATCCAGAGCGACGTATAATCCGAAAAATACAGTACTTTTTATTTTTTTCCTGATGAAAGAAGAGACTTTAATCTTTCTTTTGGTAGGTTCCATGTTTTTATAGCAATAAAACACAATATTCAGTGAACATGGCTGGGCGTGAATGCTGTTAAAGCTAAATTGGGGATAAGCTATCAACGACACAGTGCGTCCCCTGATTGGATTCTAGTGAAATTAAACGGAAAAGAATGTGATTGTAATTGAAAACTGGGAGTGGATGGAAATGGGCTCATGTGATGAAAAAAATATCACACAGAAATGGCAATATCACACATAAATGGCCACACATTCATTCATGTGTACAACTGAATAAGATACAACACATCCAAAAATGAAGCAAATTTGTTTATTTACACCAAAAGCAATAAGATTGCCCCAGTTAAGGACGGCTCGCTGTGTACTTCGTCGGACATGGATGACTATGACGCCATGCGAGATGCGAGTGTGCCACATTGAAAGGGAAAGAGATGAGCCACTTTGATTTGTGGTGAATGGAGCTGGCTGTGTTCAAACCCACAACAACGCTAACTGACCTATAAAATATGTCACGTTGAGCGTGTCTGCAAAATGACCCCCCCAAGTATCAGAAACATCCATTTATTGAGCACTTGCAATAAACGCTTATCCTCTATTTCTATTAGAATATTTCAGCAGACTGAATATAACATGCATGAAGCAAAAAGTTGTATTCTTGGAATCCCCCCGGAAGAGCTGGATGAAATGGCTGGGGAGAGGGAAGTCTGGGCTTCTCTGCTTACGCATCCGCCCCCGCAACCTGACCTCGGATAAGCGGAAGAATATGGTAGCACCAGTTTGATTTGTGAGCAGATTTTAAACATTTACTTTTGGAAGTCAACCAGCATCCCAGAACTGATGGTGTTTGAGTTTGTCTAATGTACTAGTCTTTGCATTTTTTTCCTCGATTAAATCAATAAATTTGTTGTTGTCGAGTGAAATGCATATAAGTTTGTGAGTTTTTGTTTTTCTTTACTTTACTATTCAGTAGCGGTTGTGCACATTTAAATAATGCATGATACCCTTTATGAGAATGTTTCAGTCAAATAAAGCGAGGTCAGGAATAATATGAATGTATTATCAAGGTTTAAAAAATATACTGTATTCCCGAAGGCCACTTTCTTACATCGGGATTTTCTCAACTGTGTTTCATTGAAAAGAAAACAGAAAAGGCTCCAGAGAATAGATCCACTAACATCTATGGAGTCCCAGACATGACATGACATGACATTTTTTTCCTTTTCATTTGTGGCCACAATATAGATCAGTGGTCCTCGGGGGCCGGTGTCCTGCAGGTTTTGGATGTTTCCCTGCTCCAACGCACCTGTTCCCATGAACAGGATCATTATCAGGCTCATGCAGAGCTTGCTGATGAGCTTCAGCTGTGATGGAGAGGAGAAACTTCCCAAACCTGCACGACTCCGGCCCTCGAGGACTGAGTTTGGATGCCGCTGATATAGATATAGCACGCACACAAAATGATCATTTGTGGCCTTTAAGCATGGCAACAAATTGGATTTTTTGTGAGTTCTATTAATTCAGTTTCTACAATAATTTGAGCACACAATAAACAACAGTGTGTAAAATGTGTGTCTCGGAAGCTTACTTGTGTCCCAGCTCATGCGCAACAGTGAAGGCTAGCGGGAGGCCGGTGTCCTCACTAATACTGCAGCTGCGATGTGATTGACACATGCCTACCACATGGGACAACCCCAGAGTTTCACAAGGCATGTTGATGGATGCACAGATGTCTTTCCTGTGGAAACAGAGGATGAAATCTTAGACGTCCAAAAAGGAAAATCTATATGAACAACCAATGCTATTTATAAGCCATTTACTATGTTAAACCCCTCTTTATATACTAAACAAGAAGCACTGTACGACAATGCATTTAATACATTTTTACAACAAATCTTTAAGTGGCAGATTGAGTTTTGATCCAGCATTTTTGCAACACAATTGATTTGAAATGAACCAAGCAAATACATGATCATCTAAGACTCTAAACTATCAACTTTAACTAAGAAGTTGTATTGTGTATATAAATGGTATGGTCAAGGTTGTCACAAGAAGCATGTGGATGCTGCATGCCAAAGGAGGAAGTAAAAATTGAAGAAAGAGGAAGGGTGAAAAAAAAAGCCAGCTGGCACATTTTTCGCCAATTAACTCATTCACTCCCAGCCATTTTCCCAGAAGCAATCCCGTTCGTTCCCGGCTGTTTTACTTCAACTGCTATAAAAGCATGGAACCTACCAAAAGAAAGATTAAAGTCTCTTCTTTCATCAGGAAAAAAAGTATGTTTCCATCTGTTTACGTTTTGCAGCAATTAGCATTAGAAGAGAGCTAAGTTTCATCAGTTTTCACAAATCTAAAGTAATTTAGCTTTTTTTCTAGATGGCCCTGGTTGATCTCCTTTGCTCCGCTGTCACCTGCTGGCCGTTTGTGTAATAACTACCATTTCTGCAACCGTTCTTTGCAGTTGAGAGGCTGCATCAAAGCCTTGTGTATGCTCCAGCATAAAAAACAAAACAAAACAAAAAAACGTATAAATAAGTATTTGGGACACTTACAACATTAAAAAAAACAAAAAAAAAACGTATTTACACGTTATTGGGAGCAAATGAGTTAATATGATATATCATGTCAACGTTCAGCCGTACGTATAATGTAGTAGGGACACGTTCGGGCTGGTGGGCAGTTGGTAAGAATAGGTGAGTTTCTGGGCCAGGTGCATTCCACGTTAGCCAGCGCTGGACTGTTGTTGGTCATTTAACTGAATCAATACCTGCATTATGATGTTTCACCATCATAGGGCGCTGTAACTTATTACAGCCTCTGAAGTGTGAAAGAGGAAAACTAGTTAAGTCCGCGGAAGAACGCACACAACATGGGGGTTTGGGCAAAATTTGTTAGGGATTAGAAACACCCACAGTTTAGGGGTGATCCATCTCGAGGTTACATAGAATGAGGGTGCATGATTGACAGGTTTGACAGACAGCTTCTGATTTACGCACATGGGAGGGAGAATAGGGAATAGGGATACTCTCTTTTGGATTGAGCACAGGTCACTGACCTGGATTGAATTTGTTTGATTTCAAAACCTGTTGAGTTGCTTTTCACAGTAAGACATTTCAAGTGTATGATGGGAGAACAATTTTCTTGGTAACCAAAACCCCTTCACATAAAGTGAAGAATGCTTTAGAAGAGGTACAGTGTAACACGATGTCTAACATGTCAAGGTGCTCAGGAATGAAAACAGAGAGAGAGAACAAAATAGAGACAAAGCCTTTGTATGAATACCCTAAAAATCTTCCTACGCTCAGTAATTCAATTATTGGGACATATGAAAAAAAAAAAAAAAAAAAAAAAAAAAAAATCAACCTCTATCAGAATAATGTGATGAGATAAGGATGAAAGGAAAAGATCAAGATCTAAATGTTACCATCATAAGTCAAATATGATATTGTATCGAATCATTATCAGTACTGGACAATACTTAAGGTGCTTTATCAATATTGAGGGTGAAAAAGTTGAACATTTTATTATTATGAACCTCGTAAACACAAAAACGTGATCTACGTACACAAAATGTGATCTAAACACACAAAGAAGCATATCTTCAATTAAAAAAAAAAAAAAAAAAAGTCTGCGCCGTATAGAGAGAGAAAGTTTGGCCAACTCGTTTAAGAACTACTACACTGTGATTGGTCAACTGCTGGTCACATGACATATGGACGCCTTGTGGTTACCATGCTGCTACGATTACATAATGTATTGCAATAGGCTGATTCAACAGCGCCCCCTGCTGTAAAGTTCACTGGCTTTGCACGTGTGAATCTTGGGTTTTCGGCACGTAGAACTGCTCGGCAGAATATCATTGCCAAACGCGACTTTTATCCGTAATTGTAAAATTGCTTTTTACGTACGCAAAACATTTTTTTGCACTTGAAAGATATATATTTTTTTGTAATTGAAGATATGCGTCTTTGTGAACGTAGATCACGTTTTGTGAGCGTAGATCACGTTTGTGTACGTAGATCAGGTTTTTGTATGTAGATCACGTTTTTTGTGTTTATGGGATTTTGGCATAACTCCATACTAAAGTGCAAGACAATAACACTTCTTGCTGCTTATCTAATATGTTGTCTGTGGGAAGCTTTCCTTTGCATTTGGTCATCAGTTAATGGCTGAGGATACACGTTTTATTTGTTAGATATTCACAATCCCAATGACTGGTCGCTCGTAGGAAGACTCTAATTTTGAAATGACTTGGTCAGAACCATCAAAAAGCCCAAAACGGGTCACAATAGTGCCTACGGGTAAAGAAACACATTAGTGGATAACTAATTCTTCAAATTTAAGCCATTATCGTTTTAGACTAAAATTCTGAAACAAATGGGGCATGACAAGTGGAAAGAAAAAAAAAAAAAAGGTAACATGGGTCAACTAAAATGTTTCATCTAGAAAAGGAGATGAAGTAAAGCAAGGGGGGAGATTAGTGGTGAGGAGAGTAATTTTGCAGTCAAAAGGATGGTTGAGAGGAAAGCTTCAAACAGACACGGGAGCCACAACAAACTTTTAAAAGTGTCATCATCCCTTTCTTCCACCAGCTACAACAGCCTTTTGGAAAAAAACAAACTATTTTTACTGTGCAACTTTTCACTTTCATCTCTGCTTGTATAAGGGCTTCCCATCTCATAAAAAGGGGCTTCTGCTCTTTTCCATGGCAGTTGAGTTCACCTTCCTACCTAGCAAAGCTTTTATATACCTCGTGAGGAGAACGGCGACATCGTGGTGCAGAGGATGATCGTCTCCCTTCATGTTGAGTCGTTTCTGCCATTTGCAGAAGCTATTCAAGCTGTTGTCGGCATGGTGAGTAATCTTTAAGTCCTCCTGCACATCAAATGTCACAACGGAACAGATGATAAAATACAACATAGACAAAAGGTCAAAGCTCAGAAGAAAATGTACCATAAGTAAGCAAAATGGCTGGTTGGTCACTGCGGTGAGAAAAACACATGTTGTATTTTGACGGACAAAATGCAATAATCACGTTGGTTTCAGCACAATATTCCATAACTGCTTGAATCCTCCTCCCCAACATCCAAGCAGACTTTAATAACAGTCATCAAGAAGTACTCTAAGTACCTTAATGGCATCCCAACAGCATTTTTAGCTGAACCGACGTTGCTTTGAGCAGAGAACAACACTTTTCTGATAATTGTTCAAAATTGTCGCCACAGTAAGGACAAATGTGTCCATTGAGGATAGGGATGAGACAAAAATGCTTTAAATGGTCATTTAAATTGACACTGCCGTATTTTAATTCCCCACAGCCTAAAGGGAAAAAAAACAACAACTACGAACTACTTCATTTTTGGAGCAATTAACTTAGTTTAAAATGTTAAATTATGATTATGAACGAGTATGAACATCCATCCATCCATTTTCTTGACCGCTTATTCCTCACAAGGGTCGCGGGGGGTGCTGGCGCCTATCTCAGCTGGCTCTGGGCAGTAGGCGGGGGACACCCTGGACTGGTTGCCAGCCAATTGCAGGGCACACAGAGACGAACAACCATCCACACTCACAAGCAAACCTAGGGACAATTCGGAGTGACCAATTAACCTGCCATGCATGTCTTTGGAATGTGGGAGGAGACCGGAGTACCCGGAGAAGACCCACGCAGGCACGGGGGAGAACATGCAAACTCCACCCAGGAAGGTCCGAGCCTGGACTCGAACCCGAGTCCTCAGAACTGGGAGGAGGACATGCTAACCACTCGTACACCGTGCCGCCTAGTATGAACATAACTAGTTCAATTTAAAAAAATTAGCTTAGTACAAACACAGGCGTTTCTGGTAATTCAACAATGTTTACACCAACGGAAATGATATGTTCACCCCATCAGCTCTCTCAAATTGGCTATGCTTCATGCTTTCCATAATAGTACAGTCATCGTTACATGCACCTCCCTTTCAGATGTTCTATTTAAAGGGGAAGTCAACCCCCCCCCAATTTTTTTTTTTTTGACAATAATATGTTCTATGCAGCCCCACTGGTCTAAATATGTTATACTGTTTAATATTGTGTTAGTGGAATATGAGTTAAGCAGCAAACTTTGGCCGTTTGTATCCATATGACATCATAGCTGCTCACGTCTCAGATAACAACCAATCACAGCACAGCTTCAGAAAACAGGTGAGCTGTGATTGTTCGTTGCCCGAGCCCCTGAGCAACTGTGATGTCATCTTCAGTCAACTGCAAGTGGTAAAATGGCCGCCACCTGAGATGGATAAAAACGGCTGGATTTTGCTTCATAACTCAGATTCCACAAATGTAACAATCAGAATGTCATGTTTACACTAGTGAGGTCACATCTGATATATTAATGTCAAGAAATGTTTAAGATTGACCTCCCCTTTAAATATGTTAAATCAGCTACCGCTGATAAACAAACGACAATTGGTCAATGGTCTATTTGAGGGTGCTTCAGAGAAGTGCGCGTCTGGAAGTTGAATTACAGATTGAGGAGGAGCAGTGTGTTTTTTTTTTTATCCTGGCTGACTCTACACCCTCAGCATGGTTCTGGAGGGTGCGTGAGAGTTGCTTTGTGTCCCTCAGCAGTTCTGAGTGGTGGTCTGGGAGGGGGATAGACCACTAGGGCTGGCTTTTGTTGACCAATTCTGTTCATAACATGTATGGACTTGAGAATTTCTAGGTGCTTTATGTGTTGAGTAGCCTAATGTGTCTCTTGTTTTTGCAGACGATCTAGTTCTATTGGCTCGATCAAACAGCGATCGCCAATTCCTGCTGGAGCAGCTCACAGCTCAGTGTGACGTGGTTA